>NC_084908.1:7500-137500 GCF_949316345.1 Pungitius pungitius | reverse complement strand
ACACACCAGATGCAGTTTCCCCACGGGTGTTTTCACTGATTTAGGTGAGAAACTTTACCTCTGCCATGCTGGTTTATTCCATTCTTCATTTTGGATGAGAATCAGGAGGAGAAATCCCCATCAACCGGTAGGTATCAGAAGAAAACAAAGAAAATGAAATCAATCTATACCTAATTTAGAGTTTAATTAAAGTGTGTGCCTGCGTACCCAAGTGACGAAATGTGCGTTCTGACAACAACCCCGTGCCGTCTCTGTCTAAACGGCGCGTAATGAGCCAACTCTAAACACAAATACGTGCCACATATCCTACATTTTAACAATTGTGAAACAAGGTTTGTAATTACTGTAACGAACCACTAATGCCGTCTCCTCTCCGGGGTCTTTACATATTAAAGTCAGTAAACACACATCCAATGTGTTCCGCGACCAGCACGGTGCCAGAGCGTTTACGCACGGCAGATGAGTTTTACTGCAAGATGTTTAATCATTTTTCAAATTTAAAAAAAAGATATGATCATGCTTGTGGGCCATTCGCTCAATATAAAACACTCATTTTCAAAGCTGCATTCGTGAATCACAATCACGCGATAATGATTGACCGAGAGACGAGAAGACGACGACATGCTTACTTTGGAAAGCAGTGAAAAAAGTAGGAAGTTTACCCGATTCAAATTCCTCCTTTTCAGTTCAGCCTTCTGATTCTCTCAAGGTTCTCCAATATCGATAGGTAGAGTCCGAGTTCCCAATTGATCGCTGTCCGTGGTGCTGAGCATGTTTTCTCAGCAGCAGCAGCTCCCAGCTTCTCGTTCTCGTCCTTCAACTTTCTTTACGCATAGTGCCACTCCGATAGGAGGGAGAGAGAGGGGGAGAGAGAGAGAGAGAGAGAGAGAGAGAGAGAGAGAGAGAGAGAGAGAGAGGGGGGGGGACAGAGGGAGAGAGAAATCGTGCTGCTTCATTAGAGAATTGAGGTTCTGATATTACGTCTTGGAACAGTTCTGCTCAATCTCTCAGCAGACATTTTAATCTTTAGAGGGACTTTAACCGGAGATATTTTGTGAACAATAGTTATGTTCACATCTTTCAACCTATATTTCGCTAATCTTCAACCAACAGGATTTTTTTTGCCAAAACATTCAGGTGAAACATTTGATATAAGCCTCATTGTCCATATCAAAGAAACAATCACCAGTTTGTTGTTTATACTAACCTAACCTCTGCAGCATGAAGGTAGTAGTAGAAACTGAAGTAGAATTATCCAAAATGATGTAACCATTGATATATTGCAAAAACAAGGGACACAAGTCTGTTTTGTTTTAAACTAGAATATTATTTTGGCATTTTGCCTTTACCATACAGCACAATCAGAACATAAATCCTTCCATGCACCAAGAGGCCGGAGTAAAACAAAAAATTGCAGTTGCCCAGTATGCCTTTAATATGTTCCCTTTACTACCACCGGTACCTAGAGACACACGGGTATTCTTAAATGCGAACAAGAACAACCTTTGTCTGTGAGTGGCAGCGCTTTGTTTCTTTTGTCTGTGGCACTGCCGTGCACCCGTACACTGATCGAGACGCTGCCACCTTCCATTATAGTGGAGAATCACCCATCTGGAAATTGGTCAAATACCAGCAGGGCTGAAAAACAAGGGGCCACTGGGACATCTACAAATAGAAAACATCCCTATCTCTATTATTCGATTTCCTTCTTTTATGTGCTAAATCAATATTGGGCAGACGATTTTCATGAGAAATTGTTTCAACAACGTATAAGACTATAATATGATTTATTGTACATCATGTGGGATTCTTTAAAACCTTTTAAAATGTATTTCTTTCTCTCAAACTATCCATTTGATTTCTTTTTACGGAAGATGCGTGTCTCATTATGTGGAACTCCAAAAGTCTGTTACGAAAATATTTCTACCCATTGATTTCTCTCTCTGCACACACACACACACACACACACACACACACACACACACACACACACGCACACACACACACACACATTTAGACAGGAGAGCAGCAGGCAGCAACGTGATTCTCATACACTTCTATAATCTTAACATTTATTCTTGACTTCCATTGCACCATGTCACTTCTTTTTGGTATTCCTTCTCTGCAGGAACACGATTGCACTACCAAACGCACACACACACACTCACATATACACACACACTTGGACAAAACCACAATTAGATAGACACACCCGTTCTTCAGTTAATATCTGGTTGGGTCAGTTGGGTGAAGAAGGGAAGGTTCATGCCCATCTCCCGAACAACCCCCTGTAGTGAAGCTATCACAAGCCCAACGGTTGACCTTACCAACCTGTCAAAGGACATCACTGCCCTGGGGTCTCAAAGAGAATACGGCACCAAGGAAATATTCAGTGTCAGTGAAAAGACAAGGTACTCTATAAATGGATATAAAGGTAGAAAGAAATGTTAATGAAATGTGTTACAGTAATTACTAAGTCAAACAAAACTGTTGATATAATTGTATAAAACATCCAGTTCGCTGTGACTGCACAGTTGTTTGGCCTTGGTGTATTGTGGATATTATTAACTCCAGTTCTGTGCGAGGGGGAATGAATTATCTTCTCTTTTGTGTGCTCATTGTTGTGTCCCAGGGATGCTGTCACTGCCAACTCCAAACTAAACCTTCTTCTTTTACATTTACAGTCAACAAAAACGCTTTTGGAAGTTAAACTTGCACAAAGCATTAACAACACAATACACACCTGCCTCACATTTACTCACATTTTTAAAGTATTTTTACTATACTTTTTATGTTTAACACAAGACTATATTTTAACGCAGCAAGATTTCTACAAAATATATTTGAGAAAGTAGGAGATGTAAGAACTTCAGAATACGCATGGAATGCTAAATGCTGAGGAGAAAAAGACTACGGATACAAGCTTATTTTCACTGTTGCATTTCCCCTCAGTTTTTCAGTGAACTCTTCTAGTCACCATCCCCCCCCCCTCCTCTTTGCCACGTCAATTCCTTCAGTCCCCCCCCCCCTCCATCCTCCACCCTCTTCCTGCAGCCCTACAATAACACAGACGGAGGCCTCAATAAGTGCTGTTTTCCTTGAAGGACCCTCCCCATAACCAAACAGGAGCCGAGCTCATTTTACCTTCGCCCGGGACCAGACCGGACCAGACCGGACCAGACCGGACCAGGCCTGACCGATACCAAATATGATATTTCATGGAGTGCTGGAGCTTCATTAGGTGACAGGACTGACGGTTTTAAGGTTAGAATAGGAGGAACTAACAAGAATATATAGCTAAAGTTCATGTCCTGATACCATAAAGCATTTTCTGTCCAAAAAAAGTTTTCAATGTGTATAACCAAAGATCTGCAAAATATAGAAGTCCAGCCTGACAGCTTGCTCTTTCAATTCTTAATTCATTCATTTCCTCTGCCTGATTTTCCATTTACCTGGAAGGGTTTTCTTGTTTCAGACCCATCGGCACACCTGTCCTCTCATAACCCTTTTGCCACTATTTCCACAGCCTGCTGTTCCCACTAATTCACCTTCTGTCCATCTCCCTGATTTAGTAAACATCTCGCCTCAACTTCTTCACCAGCTTTTCTACCTGGTTTGTACTTAGCTGTCGGGACTCGCCTGTCTGGTTCCCCTGGGCCCAAAACCTCTCGCCCTCTCACGCCTTCTCTCAAGCTCACCTGCTTTTGACCTCTGCCTGTTTCCTCTTTACTGGCTGTCTCAAAAATGCACCAATAAAGGTTTTAATACAAATGCCTTTAAAAGATTTGATAACAGATATTTATCAGTAAATCCTGGAGAGGTCAATGTAATTTGCAATAGGGATAATGGGCTTTTGGGTTTTTGAGTTGCTAAACTTAAACATACTATGTATACTATACTATGCAATTCCCATTAATTGTTGACAGTCTTCGACTCGGTGTGAGGCAGATCGGATGATGTGTTTGTAAAAGGTTTGTCTTCAAAAACTTCAATTTTTTATTCAGATTTTAACATAGATGACATATCGAATGTTAAAAAAGAAAATGTCAATCATTTTAAGAGAAAAATAAGATGATTTTAAATTTCATGGCATCAACACATCTCACAAAGTTGGGACATGGCCATGTTTACCACTGTGTGGCATCTCTTTCTTCTTCTTCTTTTTATAACAGTCTGCAAACGTCTGGGGACTGAGGAGACAAGTTGCTCAAGTTAAGGAACAGGAATGTTGTCCCGTTCTTGTGTAATACAGGCTTCGAGTTGCTCAACTGTCTTCTTTGTCGCATCTTCCTCTTTATGAATGAAGTGTTTTCTGGAGGGTGAAAGATGTGGACTGCATGCTGGCCTGCTTCTTCCCTGAAAGAGACGACCCCTGGATGGGAGCACATGTTGTTCTAGAACTTGGATGTACCTTTCAGCATTGATGGTGCCTTTCCAGAAGTGTAAGCTGCCCATGCCACACGCCCTCATGCAACCCCATGCCATCAGATATGCATGGCTTCTGAACTGAGCGCTGATGCTTGTCCTCTTTAGGCCGGATCACATGGCGTCTCAGTCCCAAAAAGAGCTTCAAATTTTGATTTGTCTGACCACAGAACAGTTTTCCACTTTGCCACAGGACATTTTAAAATAAAAGCCTTGGCCCTGAGAAAACGCCTGCGCTTACATTACATGTCATTACATGTCATTACATTACATGTCATTACATTACATTACATTACATTACATGTCATTACATTACATGTCATTACATTACATGTCATTTAGGTGACGCGCTTGACCCTTACGCACAGACATTATTCCAGATTCTCTGAATCTTTGGATGATATTATGCACCGTAGATGATGCATGTTGCCAATTGACCTAATATGTTGCAAATTGGTCCTCCAGCTGTTCCTTATAAGTACATTTAACTCCTCCGGCCTCTTATTGCTACCTGTCCTAACGTTTTTGGAATGTGTAGCTCTCATGAAATCCAAAATTAGCCAGTATTTGGCATGACAACATTTGTTATTAGATAATCATGTTATCTATATTCTATTGTGAATAAAATATAAGTTTATGAGATTTGTAAATGATTGCATTCCTTTTTATTCACAATTTGTACAGTGTCCCAGCTTTTTTGGACTTTGTACCTGCTGAATATTTCGACCTGCTAAACGTCATTTCGGGAGCAGATCTTTTTATCTTATTGTCTTCTGGAATACAGATTATTTTATTAAATGTAACGACAGCAAACCATGTTTTTATGTATCTGGTTACAATGCTTTTATAAAATATATTCTTGTTTCTGTTTCTGTTTCTAACATAGGAGCTTAAAGGAGAAACAAAAACGTATAACATTATAATCTGTTGTGTCATATCATTTCAGTGGAGAATTTGAGTTATTTGGGCTGAACAACTTGATCCTCTTCCACTCACATGTTTTGCAACTCAAGAATGCAAGAACTTTGAAATGAAAAGCTGCCAATAAGAATAAGGGAGTGCCAGAGTTATTGTGGGACTCGTCTTTTCTCTGCACAGAGCACCTCGCCTGCTGCGAGGATGGCTGCGCCCGAGCCAACCCAAATACACAGGAAACACCTCCAACACGTGCCCTGCACCGCTTCAGAGAGAAGGGAGGGTGACTTGGGTGTAAATTGTGAAAGAAGTTATAAAACCGTCATTTTACAATCAAATCAAAGAAGATTGGTTTCATTTTCACACCTCAGATAAAAAATGTCACATGTCTGAGGGTGAAGGAGGAGAAGCAGCATAGACCTCTGCCTCGAGAAAGAGAATGAATAGTGATCTCTCACTCCTGAACAATTCCAAAGTGTTTTCTCTTTTATATCATTCCAGAACCTATCTGCTGTCTGTCTATCTAACAACTTTCATCTACCTACATGTAGCTCATCTTCTGCCGAGATAATGAAACACAGACACATGCTGCTGTCACAAAATTCTAAATGTGTTTTGACACTGAAGCATCTATGAATGTAATCTGATAATAAGTTCATTTTATAGAGTTTAGAGAGCTTGTACCTGCCTAATAGCACAAAACACCAAGCGACAGACCTGATGAAGCACCTGCATCGCCTCCTCCAGAGCCCCAACACTGAATAGTGAATATTGTCAGGTATGAAATTTGGTTATTTTAATAAAATTATGGGGAAATTGCATTAAGAATGTGCAGCCTCAGCTGTTAGTTTCTCATTTGAAACAAACAAATGCCTCCGACTTGAAGGAGACTATGTATTTCAGACAGGAGAGCTGTTGTCTTTTATGTTACGGACCTCCTGCACTTTGCACCAACCTGGAAATGAACAGGAAAAATCTCATGTTGTAGATTTTTATTTCTCATGTTTTAATGTCTACACTGGGTTGACTGATTGACTGAATTAATTAATCGAATTTTTCACCTTGTGGAAGGCTGGATTATCACCTATGAAGAGCATCAAGTAGCCCCGGACCCTCAGGGCCCCTGAATCCTTGTTGCTACACATTCCTCAAGAAATATGTGATCAGGGGTCAATAGGGGTCCATAAAGCAACCAATATGTATGTTAAACGTCACGCACAAATAATAGTATACACTCAAGTAGTAACACTAATGACATTTTTTGCCTAATTATTGAGCTGGCTGTGGAGGCTGTGTTGGATGCTACGTCACAGAATGCGCCCATGAGCGCAGCGGCGGCTCAAAGAACTGCACCCAGTGGAAAGAGGAGGAGAGAGGAAGTTCTCACAAACTTTTTTCCCCCCGAAACGATTCTGGAGAAGCTCCGTTAGTTTTTTAGGATCGCGGGGGAAACGCAGGGAAGAAAGCGGCGTCTTATTCACCCCTTAAAACTGCGTTTAACCAGCAACTCGGTCCCTCGCATGAAAGCCGAGAGCGAAAAGAGTTCGTCCCGAGTAGTTCGCTCCTTCGCCGGCTGAGAGCACTTCCACCATCAGGGGCGATGCGATGTGACTGAGCTATGCCTTGTGGAAATGGACAGACTTTATCCAAGCGAAAACATGGCGTCTGCGTCCCGGGATTCCGCTTCTTCTACGCTGTGCTCGTGGCGCTGTGCTGCCTGGGGGGGGCATGGGGCTCCGGGCCGCAGGGGGACGGCGGCAGGAGCTGCTCCCCCTGCCCCGTCAACTGCAGCTGCGCGCCGGGGGGGCCACAGGCGTCCTGCGTCGTCAATTGCTCCAACGTCGGGCTGGAGAGGGCCCCCGCGGCGGCAGACGTCCCGCAGGCCACCGGCGTGCTGTGAGTAACGTGGATGAAGGGTCCAATAAGCCGTCACGTTAAACACTCTGAAGATTTAATACAAGCGATTTGGTTCAGTCACTTAAGTTAAATGTGGCAGGGAGGAAATAGGGGGGGGGGGGGGGGGTTGTATTAGCTTTGTAAATTAATATATATTTCGGCTGGATTGACGTGTTTGCTACGTGGCGAATAATATCTTATTTAGACCATGTCACCCCGTTTTGCATCATCCACAATTTAGAACTTAATGGAAGTTGTTTTTTAGTGTTGTCGTGTCTATAAATGCATTTAAGTCCATCGGGTTGTTTGACAGAAAATAAACTAGTTTATACTGTTTGATATAAAGTAGCTATTTTGATGATCAGTTATCATCATTTTGCTGATAACATCTTCAGACCCACAAACCCAAATATGTCATATGTTAGTGTTTTAATGCACTTCTTTCTAAAGGTAATCATTGTGCTTTGGAATGCATTAGGATGCTACACATGATGCTTAATTGATAAAAAGAGGAAAGAATTGGCAGCCGCATGTACATTCTGACAGATGTGGCGGTTCAATTAAAAAGGCCTTGCATGCACATCATTTGGATCGATGAAAGTGGACGGTCAGCAGCTTTCATAACAGGAACATCGACACTGGTGCTGCTGTAAAGTTTAGAGCAAATTCAAAATGGTTCACACAGAAATATTTTGTGTCCTTTAATCACAAGTTTGTCCTCTGCTCGGGACGAGAGATGAGGCTTTTTACAAGGCGCTTTAGAAAGGAGTGAAAGGTTACGCCATAGCACAGAACCTAGAAGTCTGAAAAATAAATAAATACTATTTCTAGAATAAGTACATTTGGATGCAAACGTGGTATGATAATAAAGGAAGAGTAGGACATTCTTCTTACAGATAATTTATATGTGTGTGTGTGTGTGTGTGTGTGTGTGTGTGTGTCACACCAGAGAAGTGAAGCTGGTGTTTGTGGTGCCGGTCGGTCTTCAGCCTCTGGTGCTGCTGCAGTGAGGACATTCTGTTCTGCACGGACCAAAGACATATGTTTTCAATTATTTAGTATTTCCTCTTTCACTACCTTCTTTTATTTCAGATAAATATTTACCTGTAACCTGGACAAAAAGTAAATGCATATTATTTTGAACTTGCTTGCTTCAAAAGACTTTATACTAAAATATGGTTTGAATTGGGTTTCTAGCAGATAAAATGTTGTGTTTCAGCAGAAACTCATTACAACTAAAAGCATGTGTGAATATTTGTTATTATTTGGTTTGTATTTAAACCTTTTCTCCTCATCTCAACAAGCTTCCTTAATAGCACTTGACATTTGGTAATCATATTTACACAAGAGAGGAAGAGTGCTCTTAGGTGCCCCGTTAATTAGAGGCAGACTTTGCTCCGTCTCTGTCTGACTCCATCGGTACAGATCCACCTCCCCGGGTCCAACGGTACCAGCAGAAGCCTTTTGTAGAGGTGACTCATTACGGTCCTTACTAATTCGCCCTCTTGTCTGCTCGCAGGATATATATATATAAACATATATATATATATATATATACATATATACACCGCAGGCCTGTCCTACCCACCACTCACTATTTAAAGAATACTAATTGTGTCAAGCTGTTATCGGTCTGATGAGCAGGAGAGAGATGTGGCCTAGAACATGAAACAGTAATTCAAGTCATTATTCTTTAGCTTTCGTTTCCACAGATGTGATGCGTTGGTGACAGCATTGGATTCCTCTCTCTCTGTGTGTTTTGGGTCCAGCTTGTTGTTGGCAGTCTCTTCAGGTCTTGGAGGAGTAAACAAACTGTGGATCTGCACTTGGTTTGTCATCAAATGCACTTTCCACGTCCACTGGGGAAGATGCTGTTAATTAATAATAGGCTAACTGTGGGGGGCCCAAGATTACGGGTTCTTGTGAAGATAGTGTGTGTCTATTCACAAGCGCCTATGACACAACATGGGGGTGCACGTCACAACCTGACATTTGACATTTGACTCACTGACTCACTCAGGTGTCTCGAGGTGTCAGACAGACGTTTACATCGCACTCAGGTGCTCCTGCTTCTGCTCACAATGCTCGTGCGTCACGATACCATCAGGTATGGTGGTCGTTCTTTTGTTACTCATCTGCTGTTGTGGGTCTGTTAGACCTGCTGTGTTTTGAGGAGCAACATAAACAGCACATATGGTATATATATATCTATATATCTATATATATTAGAGGAGCCATGGTCAGCTTCCTCTTGAGGAACTCATGTCCCAGTGTGTTCCAGGTTGTTGTGTCCCTGAGCCATATGTCCAGGACAACTGTCAACCCTTGATTTAGTTCAGGGTGTCCTCCATCAGGTTTGACTTTAGGGACTGAAGGTACACAGGACAATTCCCACACATTAATATTTATGTGACATAAATGTTTAGGGAGGGTTACGCTGTGCGGTTGATGAAAATGTGGTCGGATGTGCAGTGTGTTCTTTGCAGAAAAGGAGCCAAGGCCAATACTTCTGAGTGTGAAAAAATAATGAATTGTATTTTTTTTGTTTTGATAAAAACTGAAAACGGGTCCCGCAGAAGAGTTAAGGAGGTGGGAGATAAAGCACGTACTGTACTTTATTAATAGCTCATCATTAATAAATCTGTTCATTAGTTTTTCATTAAACATTTAAGTCACCCAACCACCACCACACAACTTGTAACATGAGGCAATACCAATATCCCAATAGACATAAATATATCCCCCAATCAATTATGTATTTAATATGTGTGAAGAAAATCAAATTACTTTGTTATACTACAAAAAAACTGTAATAGTTGCTAATTTAGTTAGTTAATTAGTTGACCTTTACCTGTATAGTTGACCTTTACCTGTATAGTTGACCTTTACCTGTATAGTTGACCTTTACCTGTATAGTTGTGTGAGTGACAGAGAGAGGCTTGATGGACAGCAGTGGCTATTTAGATAGAATGTGTGTATTTGGACTCTAGTGTTAATGTAAAGTTATATTACCATATTATATTGTCCTAGTAAATTGCAAAGACAGCGTTGTGTAACCTTATGACTATAAGAAAAACCCTGGTTTATGATTTTTCCTCTTTTTAAATATAAGAATCATTGACATGTTACCACTCAGAATTTAGCCGTAAAGAGTCTGCTTTTGAATAAGTGAACGTGCTGTTTGCGCCTGGCATTGTGTTCTGTTTGTAGGAAACCACACTACTGTTTGTTACACCGTTAATCTGATCCAGGTAAAGGTTAGACGGTAACACAAATAAGTGAACCTAGAAGAATTCATCCAATTGACATAAAGGGACCAAATATAAAGTGAAAGCAGTGCTGGGTCTCCTCCTCTCCTCTGTGCTCCTTCCCAGCCTCCCACAATGTTTTAGACACACCATTTATTTGAAGAAAAAAAAAAAGAAATCATCCTGTGTAAGAAGTTAACATACTACAGAGTGCAGTTGGAGAAAAGCATTCCAATTACACACCAGTCCATCTGTTCCAAGCCACACACATAATAAAACTCTCTTTGCACTTCATACAGACAGTTTATGCAATTCTGAAATTACTTCTGGGAAATGCTTGTGGATTGCACTGCGTTTTTTTAAAGCCTTTTCAACCATTGTTAAGTGTGCCGAGGGCTGTAACACAACCTATTGCGAGGCCGTGTCCTTCCTACAACAGGAGAAGGACTTTTAATGTAAAATTGGACTTTCAGTGCTGTTACTTTCCGTTTAATGGCTTGATGGCAGGTTACAGAAACAATAGAACATGCATATGTGTTTATGAGAGCCTGCACACGCGGTGACGTGCACATTGGGATCAGTCAGTCCAGATGGAAAGCAACCCAGAGGTCAGAGTTGAAAGGCATTATCCTTGATTTTACAATACAGACTGATTTATTCTATAAAAAGGATGATCTCTGTTGTCAGACGCGACTCGGCCAACATCAGACTTTGCTTCGTCTTCACAGTCTGCAAGAAATAGGAAAAGCAACCATTACGTTTCTGAACAAACTTTGCTCAAGTTGGACCTATTACCTGAACTGCAAATACACGATCGCATCAGGAGCATTGGGTGGTGCAACTATGGCAGTGAGGTGCAAACACGCAGTGCATGCGTGGCTTATGAGACACGTCTTTTAACAGGGAGCACGTCACACGGACCTCCTACCTCTGAGGTGATTATCATCTCACACACACACACACACACACACCAATGAAATGGGAAAGGAAAGATTGAATCTACCGGACATATCCAAGGGAGAATTTGTTGTGTTACCATGGTAATAGTAACTCATGACATCACCCTCAAAAGCACAGACATTCCAGGGGGAAGAAACAGGCAGAGAAGAAGACATGCTCCCTCCTGTGTGTGTGTGTGTGTGTGTGTGTGTGTGTGTGTGTGGACCTAGTCATTTCTAACTGCTGGGAACATCTCTCTCTTGGTTCATTATTAACTCATTCATGAGGTTACACAGCCTGAAGACTGAAGAAGGAACTCACTTTTGCCAGATGTGTGTGTGTGTGTGTGTGTGTGGATTTGAATAGTTTTCTTCAACTCAAACTTTTGGTTGTTTCTTAGCAACTCTTCTGTCATCTAGCTCACACTTTCCAACACCAGCACAGCTGACACATGTGGACAACACTTAGTAGTTTGCTGCATCTCTTGCTGCTGAAGCGTTGACGTCCTTCAGCTAGAATTAATTTTCCTTCAGTGTGTTCAGATAGTGACAAAATATCAAATAATCTGCCATTCTGTGGTTCAACATAAGGCTCCGTATGTTATGTTGATACATTGCATCATGGCTTTGATGATTTAACCACACTTTGCTCTATGGATTATCCAAGTCTCCCTGTTGTTTCTTCCCATGGAAAGAAGGTCAATAATTGCATGTTATTCCTTCCATTTAAATAAAAGCAGCCATTGTGTGTGCACGTTTGTTCAGACATTTTGAATTAAAACGCTTCTAGAACGAGATGCTGCAATGAGACGCTAGTTGGTCTGTTTATATTTAATGTTATTATGTAATTCAAATTTGGACCCAAAAGCTAATTTTGCATTTGCAAGTTATTACGTAAAAAACAGAAAAACAATAAAAGAACCTGTGAAACGGTTTCTTTTAAAGTTTCACAGTTAATACTAGGAATTTGTTTGCACAGGATCAATAGTTATGGAGCTGTTTGTTTGGGTGCCAAGTTAAAAAAAGGCAATTGCATATTATTTTTTTCATGTCAGTAACCTTAAATGAAACTGATGCAAATTGAGAAGCAGGCCCAAAGGTCAGTGGCGTAGCAGAGGGTCATCAGGGCATCAGGGACAGCAGAGGCCACAGTGAAGAGGAACACAAGTGTCTGTCAGCTTCTGGTGCAAAGGACCGATCCACATGAGTCATTTCCCTGCTGATCTTTTCTCACTCAACGCTGTGCTGTCAGAGCGGCTGCAGTTGCTCGTCTCGATGGTGTCGGAGGCTGCCGACGTCCTTCATTATCGAAGCTCTCTGCTCTGGCTGTTGCACTTTTGCATAGCGGAGGGAAATCAGTGTATTTGGAGCGTTGCCCTTTCACGTGGAATGAATGGCTCTACCGTGGTGCATAGACAGCCTGATCGCTCAGGGCCAAATGCTAAATAAACCTTTAGATTCAAGGCTTTGAAAATGCATGGAGACTTTTTGATTGTTCCAGAGATACTTGGAAGGTTTTCTTTTAAACATTTCAAACCTGTGCAAAAGCCTGATTTCCACCTGTAAATCCGCTCTTTGCATGTGATCTCCCCTGTTCCCAAAGTTTGCTTGGCTTCAGAATGTTAGAATCTTTGTGATTAAGTATTTATATAAATTGATGCACGGTAGTGGGGACTTTATTATTGTCTCTTGATAGACATAGAAGGAAAGGATCATTGCATTCGACCTTGATTCAGCCAAGTTCAAGTTGAATGAGCGAGATGTATGAACAATACAAATAGTACAGAAAAAATAAACGCCATAACTCTTATTCATAGAAATAGAAAGTGCAGCTCGCCTACGGACCGGTTGAATATTTGGAGTTTAGTGGCCAATGAGAAAAACAAACATTCATTACTCTTTAACGTTATATGCTAGCTTCTTTCAACATGCTTGACTAAGTCTACACAACTATTTACTAAAGACACATATTTTATAAGTGTATTTCATCCTCTTTTTAGTTTTTCTGCTTAGACATCTTTTTGTGTGTTTATGTTCCATTCATCTGTTCTTTTCCTCATAGTGACTTCTGTCCCATTATTTAGGTCAATATTTAGATATTGATGCATTTATATTTGTGACCCTTTTGACACAAGATGGGTCTAAACTGTCATAAATAAAGCAAAATAATTTGCAATTTTCTTGCAAGCTTGAGAGCCTTTTTTGATTCAGGCCACACAGTTTATGACTTCAACAAATGTGTGGGACTCAGTTTCATTTCATCAGATAAAGAGTCGGCGATGAGGGTTTTACGGGAGTTTTGTTTTTCTTGCATTCATTGACAGGATCTAAGGCTTAGTGAGTTGCTCTTTGAGTGAATGTGCTGCCCTTCGCCTGCCAGCTGGACACCAGACAAGCCAGGGAACATGGACAGAATGTTCTAAAGAGGAGACCCTAACCCTTGTGACCCTGACAGACGTACCTTTTGACTCCCTACCTCCTCGCCCCATTCCTCTAAGGGTCTAAGACCGGCCCTCATGGGGCAGTTGCCTTTCCTTCACATCCTTCACCCTCCTTTGCTCTCGTCCTGCTCCCCCTCCCGTTGGACTCGTAGAGGTCGGCCCTTCCTTCGAACATAAACAAAGCAGCGGAGAGGGAAAAAAAGGGGGAAATAAATTGGGATAAGTGACTGGGGGAGGGAGAGGTGGAGGAGGCTGAGGGGGATGAAAGCCACCGCACGGCAGTCTGTGTTTAGCGGCTTGGTGGAGCGCAGGCCTTCACTTACAGGGACCCCTCTGTCACCACGTCACAACAATCAGACATCACAGCCCTCATCACAACGCTCCTCTTGTTGCTGCTTTTCTTTGTCCTTTTCCTTTCGTCCATTTCTCATTCTCTGTAGGTTTATTTTTTCCTTGCCAGAGGCCGTACCCACTGCTCTTCTGTCAAGCATAGAGCAGTCAATGAGGACTGTGTGTGTGTGTGTGTTCTCCTCCTCCAGCTCAGAATAAGTGGCACCAGACAGGCCTTATAAGGAGTGGTTAGATCATTGGCCACACCATCAGTAAAATAGAACCATATGTCTGCTGTGTGTGTGCGTGCACGTATTACTGGAACCATGTGTGTCCAGAGGTAGCCCAGAGAACGGGAGCCTGTTGCTAATAGACATGCTGAAGGTCACATTATATGGTCACGTTACACACACATACACACCCCCTCTCTCCACTTAATCCCCTCCTGTCCGTGCGGCATGAGCTGAAAAGAACGTTTCTGTGTACAGACACGTGCTCACCTGACTTTCACAGCCTTACATAAGACATCCGTCGGCCTAATGTGGGACTTCTTGTTGAGAAGAGCTCCTGGGTGTTGCCTGGTTTCATCTGATGGGTCTAGCAGAGATCTCGCTCTCTCCATCTTTCTTACACAGCTTGTCTGGAATGTACAGATGTTTCCTTTTGGGAATGGGCGTCCTGCTCTGCTAACACACACACACACACACACACACACACACACACATAGAAAGAAGGAGAAAGGGGTGTACATTCCCATTCAGTTAAGCATACATTTCCCGTCTTAGACTTTTGATTTTTGCCATGAATTGGTGTCAAATGAACACACTCACACTCGCAGTGTGTTTTGTCCTCCCTCAACCTCTGGCTGCGTTATTCTGTCCTTTGTTTCGTTCTCACGTGAAACGGGGCTTTGCTGTGAAGGCAAAGTCTTCATTCTTATTGGAGGTTGAGAGCAGAGCAGCATTATTGTTCTTAGATGAAGCCGTGCTTCTTGGTTGCAGAAGTAACCTTGACTCTTTGAAGACGTTTTTTTCTTCCTTTCTTCTTTGTGATGATATAACAACATATTCAGCTTGGGTTTTCACAATAAAAGCCTGTGTTACAAACCGGAGGAATGTCGTTTGAAATAGGTTTACAGGCGGGGAGGGGCATACATTTGTTGATATTGTGTGCATTATGGGAAATGTAGGATCTTGGGTTTTCCCATTCTGGGGGAAGAAATGGACCCTCGGCCTCTGCTTCATTAATTCCTACCGTTATAGTCCCTAAACTTTATACAACTTTATACGAGTGCATTTAATTTAGGTAAGTTTTATGATTTCATTTTGATAATGAACTATATATATTTACAGGTTGTGTGTCTGTAGCTGTAAGGTCTAACAGACTCACACACACACAAACAAACGCCATGCAATCTTTTCAACCTAAGTTTAGATTTGCTGGGGCGAAGAATAAATGGCTATAAATGCTATTTTAGTTAGTGGTAAGTTCACTGACTCATTGACATTTATTGACTGAATGCGCTGAAGGAGAAACTCACGGCAAAGTGAAATAATTCTCTCCATCCTGAAAAAGTTTAGAGCTTTGTTCATTTTTTTTCTTTCACCTGATAACAGGTGTCACAGCAAAAAAAAGTTATATTAAACTATGGCGAAGCTACAGTAGTAATATGTCTCCATCTCCCTCTCCTTCATGTTTCCCACCCTTTATATTAAACTACTTTAGTCTGAGTGTGGTCGTTTTGCCCTCGTTTGCTTGGGTTTTAAATGTCGCCGTGTTGGTTTTTTCCCGCAGAGATCTTTCCAAGAACCACATCTCCTCTCTTGATACCAGCCTGCTGGACCGTCTCACTGCCCTCCGAGAGCTGTGAGTACACACAGCAGTGTGTGCTTGTTGTGCGTTTGCATTGTTTAACCCATCTCCACTCAGTGTGCATCCCTGCATACACACTGTGTGTGTGTGTGTGTGTGTGTGTGTGTGTGTTCAGGTATCTTAAAACCGATCTACCTTCATATCTGTGATTATTTATCATGTACATCTATCTCTCTTGAAGATATCTTCAAGGCAACAGGATCAATGTTCTCCCGAGAGGACTTTTCTGCTGCGGCCAACTGTCAACTCTGTGAGTACAACGTCCACAGGAGACAAAGGGTGGGGGGGTGAGGAAGGTGGAAAGGGAGAAATGCTTGGTTTAGTCTGGATTTAAAAAGGCAGAGATCCTTAGAATCAGCCTTCACACAAAAAAACACACGCGTTGTATGTTGAAACCGCACAGCGACGCACACACACACACACACACACACGCACACACACACACACACACACACACCATCACAGCCCCATTAAGTCCAATTACAGCTTACGGCTCCCATTGAACCTCCCTCCACCCCTTCCTCCCTCTCTCCCTCCACCCCTTCCTCCCTCCACCCCTTCCTCCCTCTCTCCCTCCACCCCTTCCTCCCTCTCTCCTTCCTCCCTCTCTCCCTCCACCCCTTCCTCCCTCTCTCCTTCCTCCCTCTCTCCCTCCCTCCAGCCATTACATAATTTCTTCCACCCATTTAATGGGCGCTTAAGCATGTGTGTGTGTGTGTGTGTGTGTGTGTGTGTGTGTGTGTGTGTGTTTTTGTGTTGAGGAGGACTCTGCCGTTTTCCATCATTTTCTTCCAAACCCGCCACACAACGGCCCCATTATGCAGCCTCCTGGATAGAGAGGAGAGAGAGGCTGATGAAGAGGAGTAAAGAAAGAGAGATATCAAAGACCTGAATCCTTTCCCTTACTCAGCACTTTGGTTGTTTGGGATTTGGTTTGATTTTTAATCGCTCCACTTTGTGTTTTGTTATATATCTGAGTTACATGAGTTGTTTTTATGTAAAAGTTATGTTGGAATGCCCACTTTGATCAACAGACAATGCAAAAGTGATTTTGCATTACTCATTTGCCACAAAATAATGCAGTGACTAAAAAGTTGTTTTAATGTCACCAGTGATTTGTGTCTTCTGTCTCCACCAGTGATTTGAGCAACAACCTCATCACCACAATAGACGAGAGAATATACGACAACCTCTGCAATTTAACTCAAATGTAAGTCATCACACATTGCATCTTAGGGTTTGATAAACAGTTAGCTCATCATGCCACTGACCTCCAGAAGTCCTTTCGTTGTTCTCATACTTTTCTAACTCGGAACAAAATGGATGCATGGCTGATGTGTCCCAAAAGGATCATTTTACTTAAGAGTGCAGCTGATTTTTGCTGTTTAATATTTATCATATATTATTTATTATTGTGTCTAAGACTTTTTTGGGGTTTCTTTTTAGTGCACAATGTTAACCTGTGTGTGTGTGTCATGTTCCACCATGACTGATCCTCTCCTCCAGCGACCTGAGCAGTAACCCCTTTGACTGTGACTGCCAGTTGGTCCGGCTGGTCAGCTGGCTCCAGGAGAAAGGGCTGCGAGTCCGTCGAGCGGAGGACATGTTGTGCAGGCAGCCTCCTGAGCTGCTTGGCCAGCCCCTGCTCAACGTCAGCCTGCTCACCTGCGGTACGAAACCCAAGGCCTGCTCATGCAGACTCAAAACACAAACCCTCCTCTTTGGGTTCCTATCATTCAGATAAAAGGAAGTGTCTCCAGTAGGCTCAACCCAACTTGATGTTTAACATAAGTTCCAGAGAGTAAACCTGTGAAAATGCGTCACAAAAGTGAACCACCAATCCAAAGACTTCCTCTGGGTCAAAATGTATGTTCAAATATCAGAGGAATTAACTACAGAGGCCCTTTTTTAGAATGATGTATGGACAGAGAAAGTCTGATGCTGATTGTAGTGTCAAATAAGAAATCAGACAAAAATGCATTCACTGCATTGACTGACCTTATTTTCCTTCTTCTCCAGGTCTCAACTATGCCGCTTGCCTTGAGGACAGCAGCAGCGGCGGCGGCGGCGGCGGGGGGGGGGGAGGAGGAGGAGGCGGACGGAGTGAGCTTGTTATCTTCTCTTCCTCCACACCTGGAAACTTCACGCGCCAGCAGTGTAACAGCGTGTGTTTCGCCGCGCTGCACCGCTATGGGGGGCTGGGGGCGAGGCACGAGTGCCTCTGCAGCACAAACTCTGAGCCAAACTTCATCAGCAAAGCTCGCTGCTCGGCTGCCTGTACGAACCCCCACGTCATGAAGGTATGCAGCAGAGCGGACTATTGCACTTCAGATGTCAAAGTTTCCTTTTCTAAACGCAACCTGGAGGATTTCCTCAAACCTCACATGAGCTTAGGGTTCAGGGTCCTGCGTGGCTGCTGTACAGAGAGACCACGATGTGTTTATTGTAAATCGGTCCATTCACACAGAAACCTCTGTACTCAGGAATGCGGGTGGACTCTGGCTGAGGACGTGTTTGCGGTGGACTTCGTTGTGTCACTGAAGCCTCTCACGCTGCAAAGTGTCCACGACAGTGTCCGTTTCTCTGCCGCGTCCTCGGTCACTCCGGTGACCCTGTCCTGGGACTTTGATGACCTTTCGCCCCGAGTCAACGCAACAGAAACAGGGTGCACCACAGCAACTCACAAGTATGGACTCCCGGGACATTATGCGGTCAGTTTGATGGCTTGGGCTGGACACAAGGAGGTGAGGCAGAACAATAGGAAATACTTTCTTTACTTTTTCTTTTACAGTAGAATGAATTAAGTGTTTTTCCACCTACATGTGAAATTTGGTTGTACATGTGTTTGTGTTCAGGTGCGTGCAGCACGCGGAGGAGTCACCGTGACACTTCCTCCCAAACTGGAGCTGCACTGTCCACCTCTCGCTGTGGCCAATATGAGCCTGGACATCACACTGGTCAGCTGGGGTGCTGATGGCTTGAATGTTGATTGGAAGATTTCAAAGGATGGTGTTGAGGTTGCCAAAGGTAAGAGACACCAAATGACTCTGATCGACACTCGGCCACCTAATTAGGGCAGGAATGGTGTGGGATTCTCCTGGTGTGGGGATCCCCAGCCCATTAGCCCGGGCGGCTCTATGTGGGTCTGCTGAGGGAATAAGACAAACATCTCGTGAACAACACTCCAGAGTCACATCTACCATTGGGAATGTTGGTAAATTGTGAGTAAATTGTTGTATAGAATTCCTTAAATCATTTGGTTTGTTGGGGTGAATCATCAACATTCCATCATGGAAGGATATTCAATCTGCAGCAGCTAATGTGCAGTTGTTTTTTTAATCAAAATAACAAAGGCAATTACTGTATACTATCGTAGTCTTTACTATGCTATGGTCTTCTTCTAATTTCCCTAACAATGTAGATTGTTTCATGTACTCTCAGAGAAGACTATTCACCTAAAGCCCCCCAACTTACCAGCAGCCTTCTTTTAAAATGCATTTCATTTAACTGAAATGGAGGTTCCCACAGACAAATACATAAGAAAGAGTCCGATTAATTATTAGCTCTCACCATCGTTATTTATTTTTTGTCCTTTGTGCCCACTTTTCTTTCACTTTAACTGTCCCTAAATCTTAGCCTTTCTTTTGAAGATAACGGTTCTGTTTGAACAGTCCCAGCTCTGTAAAAACCTTGATCTGCAATGAAGTTGTTGTCCCACGTGTCTTGTCGTAATTATTTGTACCGTGTGTATATATTGTCAGATAAATTCTAAACCTTGAGGATTTTGTACAAAACCGCAGGATATTTTGTTAAAAGAAAAGTTGTTTTCAAAGTTGTCTGAGTCCCTACATTTGATGGAAGGTAAGCAAACATCAGAGGATTTTAGTATGAATGTGCAGATAAATGGATGTCTAAAATATAAGCAGCTTTATACACCCTTGTTTTATTTCAATGTAGGGAAACAGTATTGTACCCAATTATGACACAAATAGAAAATGTTCACAAATATATCACTGATAAGTTCTAAACTGCTTTTAAAGTAGAAACATATTTGTGAACCTTATTTTTTATATGTGGATGACAAAACAATCTATTTTGCAGCAGAGTAACCAATGAAGTGTTGAATGTTAAATCATCATCACACTGAGGCTTGTTTGAGCGTACTTTCTAATCTTGAGGATCCTCTGATGAAGGAGACCTAACGAGGTGTGAATGTCCTTCGTCAGCTTGCCCTCACTTCCCAAACAACGGGGTGTGCGACGCCGAGTCCTCTCGCTGCTTCCAGGTCGTCTCGGGCGAGTTCAGCTGGACGGACGCTCGGCGCTCGTGCTCCGACTGCGGCGGGAATCTGGCGATAGTCAGGAGCGACGCGCTGCGTAACCTGCTGGCGCCCAAGGTCAACACGCAGTGAGTGTCTCGCTCTTCTGAAACGTTTAATGTTGGATCGGACGACATCAATGCGTTTTTTTCATGATGTTTCTTTCTGCTCGAGTTTGAAAATGAGGCAACGCTCTAAAACTTTTTCTAAAGGCTCAGGAACCGATTCAGGAGCTTTGAATAAGTGACAATCACAGAGTACATGGTTTGGATTTGTAAGCAAGGCCAGAGCTTTTCATTCATTATAGTATTATTAGTGTAACTTCATGCCTTTTAAGCTTTTGTCATCCATTCATTCGTATCCATCATATTATATATATATAGATAAATACCAATCTAGACCGTAGGCCTTGACATGGTATCAGTGTGCCGTCCTCTTTGCATAAATAGCCAGGCTTCGTTGTGATTGGCTCAGGATTCGGCTTTGCTTCGTTGAGAGAGTTTGTGGACTTGTGTCCCTCCGGTTTTGGTGTTTAGGTCAGAGAGGGTCACAAAAAACACATCTGTAAAAGCACAGCTGCATTGTAACTTTGATCACCCTGGAGGAGGAGTCCCCAGTCCATGACGTGTGTGTGTTGTGATGGGGTAGATGGAGCTTATCCCGTCTCTCCTCCTCCACCCTCTCGCTTATGTAAGGAGCTCCTTTTAAAAAAAACATTAGTTCTTATTTTTGCCCCAAAGACCCTTTTTTCTTGTTCTCCCTCTTGAATATTTGAACCTGTCCAGTCTTTAAGAAGTCGTTTTCACAGATGTGGGGGTTCAGAGGTTATTGACAAATCTTAAAAGATTATAGATAGATTGAAAACAAGACCATGAAGGAAATGGAAAGTTTTGGACCCAGTAATCAAAGTAGACTTCCATTGTCTTGTGTCAGTCAGTCACACTATAACCTTTTCCAGTTCCCAGCTCAGGGAATGAAAGCGGATGAAATGTGAGTCCATTAGTGGACTCACTGGGGTTCCTGTTACAATCACAGAGCGTACTCAATATCTAGCATCCACTCTCTTAACATCCCACCGGAGTTCAATCCAAGCCCATTTCAGCTTTCTCTTCACTGCATTCATTGATTCTTGAAGTCAAGCTGGTAAATCATTGAGAGACTTAAATGTCAGTTTGATTCAAGTCAAGATCAAACAACATGTATCAAAAAAAATGTTTTAATGGCGTGTGCGGTCAAAGGAAAATGGTCTTACTGTTAATCTTCCGACCTCTCAAAAGGCCCTAATCCGACATGTCATCATTCACCCATACAGACCCATTCATGCAACCACGCCGTGGGGCACTAACTAATCGTTGGTACCCTGTCACACACCAAAAGAAACATCCCGCCGAAGCAATTTGTTAAGTGTCTCAAGGACGCATCGACATGCAGGAGTGGAGCTGCTGGGGATCCACACGTCTGACCTCCACGGAGCCGCAGAGCCCAACAATCACTTTGAACCGTTGAGGTTCTCTGTGTCTCACCTTTCGTTTCCCGCCCCAGGGAGCGAGGTGCGTGGCTCGGCTTCAGTGACGTCGACTCTCCGGGGAAGCTGCGCTGGATGGACGGCTCAGATGCTCAGGAGGGGGAGGAGGGCCCCCCACCTCGTTTCTCCATCGCCCGTGGGAACGTGTGCGTGTCCCTCGATAAGTCGGCTCAGACCAGTCCGCACCCATGCAACGCCAAGCGGGCCTATGTGTGCCAGTACAACGCCCAAGGTACACCGTCACACAAGACACACTAGACCCTGGTCTTAAGCAACCAGAGGAAGAAAATGAAAACTCCTCCTATGCAAAGCAATGTCATGTTTGGTTGCAGACATACAAACCTCTGCTACCTCTTTACTCTTTTTAAATCCCTAAATGCTTCCCCTCTTTTGTCCCCTTGGATGCTGTAGTGCGGGTTCCAGATGCAGGGATTTACACTTTGGGCCTGACTGTGTTTCCTTCCCATAATCCTTTGCACCGCGCCCCGTCCGCTGCGATCTCCACTCCACAACCTCCCACAGGTGGCATAGAGGTGAGGAGGAATCTCCACCTGGTTCATTCAGTGCTCCTCAAACCTGCTTCTCATTCAACGTTCCTTCCTCTGCTCAACCACAGGTGTTGTTGTTCCCAGCTCTGAGCTTCGTTCATGCAGGACGTCTGTCCTCCCTGGAGTTCGTCGCTCTGGAGCAGCGTTCACAAATCCACGTCCGGTTCCAGACCTACAGACCCTACTGCCATTATCCCGGCCTGCACTTGCTGCTTCCCAGTGAGTCACACCCCAAAACTCACTCTGCCACGCACTTGACACCTAAAACCATCCGCATTACTGGTGGTAAAAAAGCCATCTGCGCCCCCACAACGCATGTTAGACAAAAACATCAACACACACAGCCTTGTCAGAAGTTGTTAGGGCAACATTAAAGTACATTTTTAATGGATAAGAAGAAGTGCAAAACAGAAGAGAAATGATACAACAGCAATCACGGTGGCGTCACTTCCTGTCACGGTTTTATTTATTCTATTTATTTACATTTGGCTAAATTTCAACTAAGAGTAAATGATCGAGCCGACATATATTCTGTGTCTCAGGTTGTGGAGGTCCCGTGTGTGCCCCGGTGGCAGTTTGTGTCCCCAATGTCACCCGGAGCGGGGGTCCGCCCTCTTGCCCCCGGCTACAGCAGTGGTGTCCCTTCCAGCGTCGCTGCCTCCGCCTCCTCAGTCCCTGCCCCCCGGCGGCCTGTCCTAACTGCACACAGGCTCACCTCCTGCCCCCCGGGGCCCGCAGGCCCAGGTACACCCTGCAGAATGAGGTGGTCTTCTCTCTACCAGCAGGACCAGCTGCACACATACTGGTGAGAGCATTTTGCTTTTGCCTTCAAACGGATTTAGTGATTATATATTATATATATTACTGACCGTGTGTATGTGAGACTGGTCAAGCTGCTGAGGCAGTGCAGAAGGGCTTGTTCACTTCTGATCCCTGTTTCTCTCAGGTACAAGAACAACTGGAGGACCTGTTGGTTTCCCCTGGTGACATCATCTCCCTGCAGCACGATGCTGGGCCCGCCTCCCTTCTCCACTGCAAATCTTCCCCACATTCAATGTGGCGACAACCCGTCTTTGCCCTCAACCAGTCAGAGTGGTTCTGGATCAACAACACCGCGCAGCCAGTGGATACCATGGCTGACCACGACGCCGACCTTCAGCCTTCCCCTGCGCTCGACCTGAAGAGCCTGGTGGAGGATGGCGAGGGCGTCTGGCTGGAGGACGTCGTGTGTCCCGTCCGGGTGCTCTATGTGGGGCACAGTGAGACTCAGCTCCTGGGAGTACAGGTGTCTGCTGCCCTGCAGCAGCCCGGACTCTACAGCCTGCTGGTAATAAGCTGTTTGATGAGGCCCAGCATGTGTCACACATTTAAATTCAAGACATTTTAACGCCGGCTGATTAATCATCATACAAGTTTTGAATGCATAATCTAAATATTTGTCGTTATTTGTTGGTAATCTGTTGCATAAATAAAAATTACACACAATGTAATTCATGAATTCCAGGTGACTTCAGCTGAACCATCATACCCAGCCTCGGCATCATGCCCATTGCGAGTGGTGCCTCCTCTGGGTTTGACCGTCCTTCACCCCCATCCACAGAATGGCACCATCTACCTGCAGCCCGGCTCCACCAAGCTGCTCCTCCGGGTCCGCTCGAGCTACCCCACCAAGGCTTGGCGGCCTGGCAGTAATCACAGCGTGACCTTCCAGCCTGAATGTCCGCAAGACTTTCCCGCTAGTCCAGAACTCTGTCAGCCAGGGGCGGGGTCAGAGGTCACAGAGCCCAGCATGTACGCGGTGCTGGATCTAAGCTTAAGTACGGAGGAGCAGAGAAGTCCAGTGACGGTGGTTCTGGAGGCCCACAATAACGTGACGGAGGCCAGCCTGTCCGTGGTGGTGCAGGTGGAAGAGCCGCTCAGAGTGCTGGTGGTGCAGCCGCATCCTGCACACAGGGTGTTGATGGAGTCCGTTGTGGTGAGTGTGTGTGTGTGTGTGTGTGTGTGTGTTGACTTGGTTGATAATACTGGATGCACTCTGCAGTGTAATGTCTTTTTAACGTGTCTTCATGTGTGGGTGTTTTAAGAGCTACACAGCATCAGTGCAGGAAGGCTCCAAACCCACGTTTAAATGGACAGTGGATGACAAGCCATACTTCACCTACTATAACACCGTCCTCAATGTCATCTACCAGCAAGCTGCCACCTACAAGCTCACTGTGAGTTTCAACCAAGAGTTATTTAAGCCTAAAAATCCTTAAAAGAAAGATGATCAAAGTAGTTGCAATCAATTTCCTGTCAGATTTTAACCCCACTAGTTGGATCACATGTTCTGGCTCCTCACAAAATCAAAGCTAGCGTCCTGTACAAGGGTTCTGCTTCCCACCAGCCTGCCTCCATGCGCTCAGTGTGTCGCGCCGTGTCTTTTCTCAGGTGGCGGCCATGAACCACGTCAGCGCGCTCACGGAGCATTTCAACGTGACTGTGGACCGGCTGCAGCCCATGGCCAACGTCACAGTGAAGGGTGTTCCAGATGTTGTCCCTCAGCGCTCCACTCAGACTCTCACCACCTCTGTTCTTGTGGACATGTCTGTGGCCGCCACTTTCCGGTATTAACAATGGAGGGGGAGGGGGGGGGGTGGCAGATCCATGATGGACAGACAAATGAATATCTTCTGTGGTGTTTTTAAAGTAAAACAGCCTCTTTTCTCTCTCCTTGCTTTTGAAGTGCAAACACATTGCATCAGTTTGTGTTTGACTGCTCCTTTCTTCTCCTTTATCTCTTTCTCTTTGCTCCATTCTCTGTCTTTGTCTCCTGGGGGGCATTATAGCAGCAGTCATACATTGTAGACCCTTGAATTTATAGCTGTGTGGTAACAGCAGATTGCTGACAAGAATTTTCCCTTCAGCTCGATGTTTCCCCTGTACACCCCCCCCACCCCCTTCACCCCACACCCCCTTTTCTCTTCTTCTCTCTTCTTCTCCCACCCTCTCATTTTCATTTTCACCCTCCCAACTTTCACTTAGTTTTCCTCTGCACAACTCTCTCTTACCACGTCAGACAATATTCCAGCATGATGTGTTTGTGCATTTAAATACACATTTTTTTGTATGTGAATTCAAGTAGTTCAATATATTTATTTACCAAATATCTATGATGTATTTTACTATAATGATTTTACACCTTCTCTGGGGTTCTGCAGATGGTCTTTTGGTGACGGCGGCTATAAGGAATTTGAATACAAGCCTCCTTATGCCCCTTCCCTCCTCTGCCCAGACTCCCCCAATCAGGTGCTTCTAAGCAACAACGTCACCTACATTTACTCGCAGCCAGGTGAGCCCCCGCCCATCTTCCTATCAGCCGCCTGATCGATTAGTCAGGCTGACTTATGGAGCAGCAGCCAGTTTAGATTTGACTTTGTTTCAATTTGCAAAAGATGGAGATATTTTAAGCAACAAGACCGTGACGGAGAAGGTCATTTCACCCTGCTTTCCCTTCCTGTCCCTTTCTTCTTCTGTAGGAATATACACAGCTTTGGTGTCAGTGTCCAATCATTATGAGAACATCAGTCAGAGCATCAACATGAGCGTCTACAGCATCATCACTCGTGTCGACATACAAACAGAGCCCCTACTTCTCCTCACTGGCAAATCAGCCGATTTTGAGGCTCACCCTCTGCCCTCTCCATACGGCATTCACTATGACTGGCACTTTGGAGATGGTTCCTGCCTGCTGCAAGGTCGCCGCGTGGCACACACCTTTGCGCAGAGTGGCGTCTTTAACGTCTGCGTACATGTCAACAACACTATCAGTTCAATGGACGCTTGTGCGGAGATGTTTGTGTACGAGGAGATTGGAGATTTAACAGCTGAAAGCTCTTCTCCCACAGAGCTTCACAGTCCTACTACGGTACGGGCCCGCCTTGGACTAGGTAACAACGTCACATGGACATTCTCAATGGGAGATGGGACCGTCTACACACTATCCGAACCTGCGGTGTCACACAGTTACATCAAAGATGGCAACTACACAGTGAATGTAACAGCCGCCAACGCTGTGAGCTCCGGCTGGACCGCCCTCCCAGTGCAGGTGTTCGTGTTCCAAGTTGTGAAACTGGAGCCGAGCGGTTGCGTCCAAGAGCAGACCCCCGTCAACTTTCAGGCGTGGGTGTCCGGTAACGCGTCAGCTCACCTTTATGAATGGAGCTTTGGGGACGCAACCCCAAACGAGACGCACCAGGGCGACCCCAGGGTCTCGCACACGTACCGCGGCAGTGGGAACTACCACCTCTCGCTGCTTCTTTCGAGCGGGTTGAACAAGGCCACCAAGGCAAGCTTCTTCGACTGGGTGTGTGTGCAGCCAGCGTTGACTAACATCAGCCTCACCCTGGAGAAATACCACTACGCTGTTGGGGATGAGATCCATCTCCAGGCCAGAGCCCAGCCGGAGTTTAACTACAGCTATGAGTGGGACTTTGGTAGAGGGGAAGACGCTGGGCTTGTAGGTGGCTCTGGGGATGTCCGGACCACGTATAAGAACCCCGGCCATTACAGTGTCACAGTCATTGCCTTCAATAACATATCCACTATTAACACCAGTGTTTTGATTGAGGTTTTGATGCCCGTAGGTCCCATTGTCATTCAACACAATGGCACCAAATACAATAACCTGACCCTCAAAGCACCATACTCTTTCTCAACATCCTCCATGGCCTACAACGTTACTTATGTCTGGAGCTTTGGAGATGGGACTGTGCTCACGGGCCAGAGTATCCTGCATAACTTCAACATGTCTGGACACTACAATATAACACTAACAGCAGCCAACACAGTGAGCAGAAATCACACCACTTTACCGGTTACTGTGCTCGCACCAATCACCGGTTTGACTGTCAACGCCAGCTTGGTAAATGTCCCTCTCAATGCCCTGGTCGACTTTGAGGCCCAAATGGAGGAGGGAGATGACGTCCGGTTTTCTTGGAATTTGTGTGACCGCTGCACCCCAATCCAGGAGAAACACACCATGTTCTACACTTTCCGCTCCGTCGGCACGTTCAACATCATTGTGACAGCGGAGAACGACGTGGGAATGACACAAGCAAGCGTCTTCCTGTATGTCCAACGGGAGCTGGAGGGGCTGCAGATTTTAGCAGAGGACGAGATCAGAGGCGCAGGATCGGACGCTTGCTGCTTTGCTACAAACCGCGTTCTCCACCTTCACGCAGGGTTAAAGGAAGGAACCAACATGACGTTCACCTGGAGCCTCATCAAAAAGCCGGACCCCGAAAGTTTCAACGTAAGCGGGAAGACGGTGGAGGTGAATTTCTCCACGCCAGGCTCATGTGATATAATTCTCTGGGCCGCCAACCTCCTGGGTCAGCTGTCGGTCACCAGACGCGTCCGCTTTCTGGAACCAGCCGGAGGGGTGGACCTGCTGGTCAGCGACACCCCGGTTGCGGTCAATGCTTCGACCAATCTGACGGTGTTGAGTCTTGAAGGCTCTGACCTGCAGTACCGCTGGTCTGTGAATGGAGACCCTCTGGAGTGGAACAGTCCCCAGAAGAGCCACACCTTCATCAGTCCTGGCCTCAAGCTCGTTACTGTGGAAGTCTTCAACGAGGTCAGCTCAAGGGTTGAGTCAAAGATGGTCAGTGTCCAGGAAGTCATCTCCGGACTAAGATTCAACGCCACCAACGCGACGGAGCAGAGTTACGTAGCAACGGGCGACAGCGTCTCGCTGCAGGGGGACGTGCGGACGGGAACCAACGTCACGTGGACCTGGCAGTTCAAAGGGACAACACAAACGGGAAGGAATACTTCCGTTATTTTCCAAGAGGCGAAAACCGCCGTCGTTACTGTGAACGCGACCAACGGCGTCAACGGCCAAGTGGTGTCCAGAGAGTTCTTCGTTCAGGACCGGATCAAGGGGCTGGAGCTGAGGGCGAGTAAGAAACTTGCAGCGGTCGGCGAGAAGGTGAACTTAACCGTATTGATGGCAGCGGGCTCCAACGTTCGCTTGATACTGACCATCAGCGGAGAGACCACCGTGATGCTTGAACCCAACCAAACCTACGGCCACACCTTCACCCGGGTGGCCACGCACATGGTGAACCTCACCGCTCACAACCAGGTAAAGGTTCAAATCCTTCACAGCTTTTGGTGTCATTTAACATTCACATTTTCTACCTTTGCCAGTCTCCACACTAGTAAAAGCATAAGGTTCAATGCCAGACATAGGCGCACATTTACAAAGACGCAGCAGCAAATACTGAAGTGTCAACATCAGCGACACAAGTGTAAACATACAAAAGCACATAGTTGAGCACCTTGATGATCCAGGAAGATCATTGACGTGGCTGCTTACTTGAACTAAAACGTCACTTGTGTCTCAGCAGAAATGAGGACATTTTTAACGTTGAGTTAAATCTCTCTCTGGCATCAACTGTTGACTGTCAAAGCCAGCCAGCTTTAATGAAGCTAATGCAGTGCACGTGTTCTGTTGCAATATGACCATCCAGGTGAGTTCCGTTAAGTGGCACCTCCAAGTAGAGGTGATGGAGCCGGTGCAGGGACTTTCCATCCAGGGAAGCTGTGCCGCGATCCCTGTGGGGGTCAGGAGATCGTTTGCAGCCAACATCCTGACAGGCAAGCCTGTTCAGTTCTTGTGGACTTTTGACCTTCACCACCACATGACGTATCATATGGCCAAAGAGGTCAGACCAATTTGAATAGCTAAAATGACCAAATATCATAATAAAGCAAACAACTGTTAAATGGTGACGTGTCTCCCACAACCCTAGGTGTTCTACACGCCGGAAGAACCAGGTTTATTGACCATCTACCTGAAGGTCCTCAACGCACTACATTCTCAGAACGTCACAAAGTACATCGTGGTGCAGCACCAGCTGTCAGCAGCTGTTCTGCACGCAGCGCCCGTGGACACCTTCATCAATAAGACGGTGACCCTGACTGCGAACATCACTCCCAGATCTAATCCCGTGGCGTGCTTGTGGGACTTTGGCGACGGCTCTACTCCTGTTACCACGAACGCCACCACTGTGGGTTACGAGTACAGCCACCCAGGGCAATACTCGGTCCAAGTATGTTCTGCCCATCTACTCCGTACATTCAGCATTCATCCATGAAATATGAAGCTGTTTTGAGATTCCTGTTGGTTTCTTTTCTCCCTGCCAGGTGAACTGCAGTAACCTGGTGAGCTGGGTTCTGGCCCAGGTGGAGATAAACATCAGCGTCTTGGAGTGTGAGGAGCCAGAAGTGCAGGTGGTTCAAGCCCCCCGTCTGGCCATCTGGCGCTCCCAGCCCACTTTAGTGGAAGCTAGTGTGGACTTGAAAGGCTGCCTTCACTACGGCGCTCAGTACCTCTGGCAGGTACTTGCGACTCCCTCCTGTGATAATGACAAAGGGCCCAGTACTCGGTCCTTGCTGGTCCCTGTAGTCCGCCTGCCGGCGGAGGTCGATGTGCGGCGGCTGCAGCTGTCGCTGCCTAAGATGGCTCTCGCTGCAGGGAACTACTCACTGGTGTTTTCCATGTCCTACGACGGCGTACCGCTATGGAAGGCCGCCTGTCTGCAGCTCAGCGTCATGGCAACCAGGTCGGTGGAGAAACAACATTTGCACTGTTGTTGGGTTTTTTTCTGATTCATTAATGGTTCTGAGAATCAGTTTGATGCATTATGGAATATTCCAACCAAGTCTCAAAAATAAGAAAAATGCAGCGTTAATGTCTCTCTCGTATTTTTGATATTTGGTTGAACTTTCCTTTACATTTGTAGTCACATTGAATTTATGCCGCTACAATGAATTAGTAACTTAATGGTGGCTGTGTAGATAAATGTGTAGAATCAAACCACCACTAGAAATTTTGCAAACCATAATATAGGTAAATGTTGAAAAGTCAAATCAAGTTAATCTCGGCAACGTCAAGAAATCACTAAATACATGAAACAAGTGTGAAAGAATTTTGATTAATAATTTGGGTCTACAAGTTTGATCTGTACTTTATCTCGTTAGTCTGATGCCCATCATAGAGGGGGGTACGTACCGGGTGTGGTCAAGGACTCAGGACCTGAAGCTCAGCGCTGTGCAGTCCTACGACCCCAACATGGACCCAGACCGCCAGTCACTCCTCCACTACCACTGGGAGTGTCAGAGCACCTCCAAGGTAAAGCCAGGCGATGAACACACCTCAACAACAGTTACAGGAGCTTTTTTAAGTGCAACATGTTTACATCTGATCTTATATTGTATCTTAGTACACATTCAATCTTTGTGAGGTTTACGGTGGCTGATCATTCGGTTATTGTTAATTCTTTAAAAAACATTAGTCTGTAGATCTGTCCATTAATCGCCAGTGTTTTTGCTTAATTAGATTTTTTTTAAGTAGGTATTTTATCTATCAGTTAAAGTACTGGAATTATGAAGAAAAAGCAAAAAACGTTGTATCACTTAGTCAGAAGAGGAAGAGCGAGGCGTGCGCTTAATTTGTGAACAAAGACGAAACAATAACGTAAGAAAGGGCCGTTATGCCTATTAAATTAGAATTATTGTTTTTTAGGAAGTTATATCCATATCAATTGGTCAGAGTAGCAAAGGAACGAGTGGCGTTTTTAAATGTTCTGCTTTTGCTCCTGAGGTGAGACAGGAAATTCTCTCTCGCTGATTCTAGGATAAATAAAACTGTGTTAATATATTTAACATAACACTGATTTTGGAGAACAAATTGATTAGAGTGTATAAATTAATGTGTGTGTGTGTGTGTGTGTGTGTGTGTGTGTGTGTGTGTGTGTGTGTGTGTGTGTGTGTGTGTGTGTGTGTGTGTGTGTGTGTGTGTGTGTGTGTGTGTGTGTGTGTGTGTGTGTGTGTGTGTGTGTGTGCGTGCGTGCGTGCGTGCGTGCATCTAAGCGCACAGCGTTTAAAGGTTATGTAACTGCTTAGAGATGAATTCAACATTCCACAGCTGGTGCTTTGCTCTCCACCCTGACAATTACAGTACACACATTAACAACATGCACACACACACACACCCTCACAGCTGTTTTGCACTGCTGATAAAAAAGGACACGCAATCTGACTCCAAAGAGTGAAATTGTTTTGTACTCTGGTAGAAGAACCATGCTGAGTGTCTTTTTCCAGTTACAATGACAAAAAACCAGAAGTATACGATTAGAAATCGGTCCCCTCCCAATTTGTGCTTGCAGGGCGCGGAGCACTGCTCCAGTCTGAACTTCGGCCTGGGAACCAGTGACCCGGTGCTGGGAATCTCCGGCGCCGAGCTGGAGGCGGGCGTGGAGTACACTTTCAGACTGACCATCAGCAAAGACGGGATGCCACCAGGGTCGACCACGCAGACTGTAAGCCAACACATTTTACTACACACATCAATACATACAAATGAAAAAACACCTCCTCCTTTTTTTAATTGTGAGACCTGTGGCAGCAGCGTTAAGGGTTGTATTTGCTCCAAATGACATCCTGTTAAACAGAGTTAAGGACTCTGGGCTCACACATCTGGTTTCGTACTCTAACATCAACATGTTGAGCATGTTACAAGTGTCTCTACGTTGGTCTTACGCATGTTTTTAGATCTTTGAGCTTAAGGCTGCACCACTATCAATATGATGATATATATACATAAAATACTGAAATTTGAATTGCTATTTATGTTTTGACTAATGGAATATTAATTAATTAAATAAAAAATATTAATTTATATCTAGATATTTATTTGTTACCTTTTGATTTGCAAAGTAAAAGAAACAATCATCAAGTCATGTATATGTTGATATACAGATACTGTAAAAGAATAGTCCCACTCAACTGCACACAGTGACTTAATTTGAACCCTGGTGTCTGGTGTTCTGACGGCTGATTTGCCAACATCTGCCCACATGTTTGTGTGCGCTTCACAGGTGCTTGTGAAGAGCGGCCATATTCCCATGGTGTCTCTGGAGTGCGTGTCCTGTAAGGCGCAGTCCTTCTACGAGGTCAGCCAGAATTCATATGTCTACCTCAAAGGAACTTGCGAAAACTGCCATGGCTTTCATCGGGGGGTAAAGGCACACACACACACACACTCACACACACACACGCACACGCACACACAGGCCCACCCATTCCAAATCCAATGTTCATGTCACAGCTAAGTGACATCAACATTACAACATCCTTCCCTACGTCCCCTCTGCTCTTTATGCAGACTTTAGACGTGTAATGTGTGAGAAGAAGGTCACAGTGAAACCGGAGCCACAACAAATATGTTTTAATCTTACAAACACACGGAAACATTTGGAAAAGCAAAACACTCATTCATTTAATTGAAGGCCTCTGATTGCACATGCGAGCGCTCCGATGTACCCAAACCAGTGTGACTATATAACTATAACTCATAACACTTTGCTGTAGAACTTTAGTGTATCTCTATGTGGAAATGCACTTATTGTACGTCTCTTTGGATAAAAGCGTCAGCTAATTGACATGTGATGTAATGTAGTTTCCATAAAGCGGTAGTTTAGAATTTGGTTGTCTTTGCATACATCTCACTACATGCGTCATCATACACAATAACTTCTTTAAAGCACAAAGTAAGATAAGATATATAAAAAATACGGAACTTGTTTTTAAAGCTGCTTCCCATCTCAACTTAATTCCCCTTCTTCATAATCTAAAAGCATTCAACTGCCCATCAGTCGTGTTTCAAACAGTTTGCACTGACCAAACAAAGTATGGATGCTGTTATATTTATATACAATTCCAGGATTTAGCTTCCAGAGTAAAATCCTTCTCTCTCTGCCGCTCAGCGCTGGAGTGCCATGACGCTGGAGAACCAGACTCTGGTCCTGGACTCCTCCTCCACCACCACGGAGAGCGACGGCATGGACCTGGTGCTGCGGCAGGGCGTGCTTCTCAACGGGGAATCCTACAACTTCACTCTGCATGTGACCGACGAAAGTCTGGACGGCGCCGGCGCCGCCTCCATCACTCTGCACAGCAACATGCCGCCGGCCGGTGGGGAGTGTCACCTGAGAGGGGGGGGGGAGGCGGGAATGGAGTACGGGAAAGATGGCGAAGGCTGGAGGATCCGCACCCTGGTGGACCGGGTTCACTTTAACTGCTCAGGTGGGAAGATGGAACGTGTGGCCTCACTCTCTCACATCTTGTTATCTGCATTCTTGTTAGAAATCTGCCATCTAATTAGTACATTTACCCCTCCTTTATTAATCATTTGTTGTCTCTTGCCTACAGGTTACAGTGACCATGGAGTCTCAGAGACTCCTCTGCTCTACAGTTTGTTGGTGACGCGTTGCAGGGACGACTACTGCGAGGACTTCTGTGTGTACAGAGGCAGCAGCCCGGAGCACTCGGCCTTCCTGCCCCCTGGTTTCAGCTCAGTCCAAAATCGGGTGGCGGTGTCCATCAGGGTGGAGGACCACCAGGGAGCAGCCATCACTGCACTTAACAAGTAACTACATCTTACTCGGTGGTTTTGTGAAGTTGAACATAACTGAGACCACCTAAATAATATTTATACCGTTCTAGTGTATAACCCAAACTATAGTACCATGTGAAGCCTGTGTATCACTGATGTTTTTTCTGAGTGGTAAAAAAAAGTAATAATACTGTTTTTGTAAGTTGACACCAACTTGCCAGGAGAACGCCACACAGAAATAGTTTGGTTGAAATGCGCATGTTCAGTGCTTTTTGTTTTGTGCTTGTGTGCAGGTCCATTGAGGTGGTGCTGCCAGAGGCGCCACCTGAGTACAAGAGCCTTCCCCATTGGCTGTCTGAGCTGACCGACAGCAGGCTCAAAAAGCTGTTGGAGCAGGGAGACTCCCAGAGGGTCCGAGAGTTATCCTTGGCTCTTATCACAGTGCTTAATGAGGTAGGACAAACCAAACCGGCCAGTTGTACAACAGCTGCAAACACATGAAGGAATCTAATGCGTGTATTTACCTGCTTCCAGTATGAGCAGACCAGGAACTCCAAAAACGAGCGCGGGTACCGAGTCCGAATCCGCAGCAACATCACCAGAGCGCTGACCGCTCTGGACCTGATCACCGTCAATGACATCCAGCAGACGTCCGCCGCTTTGGCTCAGTGCACGGTGAGCAGGAGGCAAGGAAGCCAAAGAGGGAGAGAGAGACACAGAAAGAAGTGAAGCTGATCAAGCAAAGAAGACATTGTTTTTGTTTTTTTCAGGCGATGAGTCGAGAATTCATATGTGAGGAATGTCAGAACAGCACCTTGAACAAGCTGGAGTCCATGCTGGAGATTCTGCAAACTGACACCAAGCAGGGCACCGTCACTCCCACCGAGATAGCTGACAACATCCTGAACATCATGGGTAAGACACCATGTGTTCCATGTGTCCTTTAACTTCTCAGTCCCCTGTCCTCCTGCCCTTGTGCTGGGTGCACGTTTCCTTTAAATGCTCAGGATCTGTTACACGTAGAGGTCCTATAATGTGTGTTTATGTTTGTAATTGACTAATGTAGTAAAGTTTGATTAATTAGGAGCTGGCAACAAGTTTAAAGATGCATGTCTATCAGCCAATGAAGGGAGGCTGAGAAACGATGGCTACCATAACATTTGGACATATTAATTACTCCGGAGGTAATGTTGCATTTATGCTGCCTGTTCTATAGGATCCGTATTATTTAGTCACTTTGTACACCGTCACTCAACTCACTGGTACCTTATTTGGAGGGTTAATAGCAGCTGTGTCTTCTTCTTTCCTTTTGTCCACACCTTCCTCACGTATCGCCCCCCTCGCTCCAGGTGATTTAATCCATCAGGTCGGCCAGTCCACGTCCCAGTCTTACCTCCAGCTGGCCTACTTGAATTCACCCTCACATCCCCCAGCTGCCGCCTCTGGGGATGAGCAAGGAGCCCCCCCTTTAGAACCCTCGCCCCCGTCGCGAGTGGCGGCCAAAGCGTACAGCCTGTCCTCGGTCCTCATGCGCATCCTGATGCATGGCCGCGTGCTCAACGAGGAGCCGCTCGTGCTGAGGGGGGCTGAGATTGCTGCCACAGGGAAACTGGCGGACCCCCAGAGTCTACTCTGCTACCATGACAACAACAGTCCAGGTGGGTTTGGGTGTCTCTTGTGAGCAGATGAAGATGATGTTCCTGTATAAGAAATGGTACATTAGTAACAGGAAAGTGAGGAAAGACATGCACCATGACGGTTTCTATCAGTGTTTGATCTTCTCTCCTCGTTGTATTTCAGAGTGCGAACGGTTCTCCATCCCTCGAGCCTTCAACTACAGCCTCGGTAGAGCTGCAGCAGGAAACAGCATTATGCAGCTTCTGTTTCAGGTGACATGATAGAAACTACTCGGTAGAATAGAAAAGTCGGGGTTTCCCCTCTCATTGTCAGAGACATTGCATTATATTGTGCTTATATTATAACTTGCATTAACCCTTATTTGGATAAATGATGATGCCGATAAATGTTGGTATTACAGGTGCACACACACACGGGAAGCAGTTGTCTGAGGCTGTCTTGATTTGTCTTGATCTTTGGTGTTCTACCCTCACTTCAAAACTAACTTTTTTAACAGGTGGAGTCAAATCCATTCCCCTTCAACTTTGTGGCCAACTACAGCGTCTCTACCGAGGTGGCATCCATGGAGTTCCACACTGAAAATGGCACTCAGATTCCCATCTCCGGCCTGGACGATAGTCTGGCCATCACTGTTGCTGTTAACAACGGAAGCGGTGGAGGAGAAGCAGATCTTGTGGGTTCTGGTACCAGAGGAATCCCCACAGCCGAAGCTAACATCAGCCATTGTGACTCCGTCATTGTCAAAGTCAGCACGGGAAACACCAACAGGGAGGCAGGGATGTTTGTGCAGCTCAACTTCACCAGTCTGCAGGGTGAGCTCTTTCACCACATCACTGATTTAATACGACACACCGAGAGGCCGTGTGACTTCTCAGTGGGCTCTTATTGGCCACATCCTACTTATCTACAAGCATATAACCTGTGTTTGTCATTTGGTGACACAACATGGTTCCCAACGTAATTTGAAGTATGAAGATTTGTTGCTTTATCACTTTGTCTTTGAGTAATACTGATTATGCTTCTTGTTGGGACTCAGTTTTATTCTTCTTATTCTTTTTTTATGGAATCCTTCTCCAGATGCGCGACAGAAGAATAAAAGAGAGGAGGAGCCATACGTCACAGCCTACCTTCATTCTCATGAAAGACCCAACGAGTTCAACTGCACAGACAAAAAACGCATCACACTGGGGATGACCAGGGGGCCAGATCTCGACCACAGGAAGTACACCTTCTTCCTGTCGCCAGAGTAAGAGCTCCTGATCATCTACTGATGTGTAACATGTGTACTAGTTATAAACTATGGTCTGTGGGCCTGAGGTTACCAAGCCATTTGCTTGGGATCTATTTTTGCGCTGACCACCAGATTTCTCTCCCCATTCTTGCGCAGGTCGTACGACACCACGCTGGACTACTTCATCAACGTGAGCACGGCCTGCGGCCCCAGCTCGCCGCCTGCGGGGGTTCGTCTGGAGGTCGGGGTGTTTGCTTCCTTGTGTCAGTACTTCAGTGAGAGTGAGAAGCAGTGGCGGACAGATGGCATGGTGCCCCTGGCACAAACCAATGCCAGCAGAGCAGTTTGTCGCACCAGGCACCTCACGGCCTTCGCCGCAGGCCTGTTTGTACCCGCCGACGCCATCAGCTTCAAAGTGCCGGTCAGTGGGTCACGGAAACGGGAGTAAGACTTTGTTTCCGTCGCATGTGTCCCGGATAGACTCCCACTTGAAACCGCTTGTCTTGGTCCCGTAGGAGCGCTCTGGTGCACCCAGTCTGGTGGTGCTCTTGGTGTGTGTGTTGGGCTTACTGAGCTATGTGGTGGCAGCAGCCCTCTTGCACAAGTTGGACCAGCTGGATCTACGCCGGGCTGGCGTGGTTCCACTCTGTGGCCAAGACGGACTCTTCAAGTACGAGGTCCAGATCAAGACCGGCTGGAGCCGGGGGGCAGGTGAGTTGGATGATGGGACATATGGAGACACGTGTCAGGGTGGTAAAGAGTGTTATTTAATAGCTCACTGAGCATTTGCTGTATAATATAAAGTAACTTACTACTGTCTTTAAAAGACTACCCTGATTAGACTCCTATTGCAAGAGCTTTAGTACAGTAGCTTTGAATTAACAGCCCTACTTTGTTCTGGCAGAAATGTTGTTGTTGTCTTTTCACTGCCTTGATCTGTACCTGAATTACATTACTACAAATGGGAATGAGTCTCTGTAGAGATCCGATATGTAGAAACGGTCAATAAAACGCACCTCTCTGTGTCCCTCGAGGCACCACGGCTCATGTGGGGGTCGGGTTGTATGGACGCGAGAGCCGCAGTGGGCACCGCCATCTGGACAGCAGAGGAGCTTTCACGCGCAACGCTCTCGACATCTTTCACATCGCCACAGATTCCAGCCTGGGCACTATCTGGAAAATAAGAATTTGGCATGACAACAAAGGTACGGAATCGCACACAAGCGAGTGACCAGTGATCTGACTTTAACCAGCCGTCATTTCTTCAGGTCTGTCTCCAGCATGGATGCTACAGTACGTCTTGGTCAAAGACTTACAGACAGGAAGCAGCTCATACTTCCTGGTCGACGAGTGGCTGTCTGTCGACAACGAGAGAACTGACGGGCAGGTGGAGATTGAGGTGGAGGCCTCAGGTGAGAAGCTACGCCCGCATGGCGTCTTGCACCCGCTGACGCAGGCTGCCGTTTTCACTCCATCGCGTTATCATCCCGTTCCCTCCAGAGGAGGCTGTGCTTCGCCAGCTGCCCCGCCGCCTGCAGTGTGAGCTTCAGAGGGCGCTGTGCGAGAGTCACCTGTGGCTGTCGCTGTGGGAGAGACCCCCCCGCAGCCCCTTTACCCGCCTGCAGAGAGCTACGTGCTGCGCGCTGTTGCTGCAGCTCATCGTGTTGGCCAACGCGCTGTGGTACAGCATTGTGGTGGACGAGAGACGCAGGTACAGGAAGGAATGTGCTCGCATCTTGTGTCTGCATCACATGCACAGCTGATGTGCTCCTACATCACAATCCCACCCTGTGCTGCAGCGCGTGGGCCGTGTCGAGGTTTTCTTCGTTGAATGGGGAGACGGTGGCAGCAGGCGTGGTGACCTGTCTCATCGTCTACCCTCTCTACCTGTTCGTCTTCACGCTCTTCAGAATGAGTCGCAGCAAGGTAACACAAAGCTGAGAGCCCACCTGGTTTTTAGTACCTTCCACATGAGGCTAAATGTCTTTGTCTTGTTGTGTGAATGTTAGTGCGTGTCTGTGGAGCCGGCGCCACAACAAGTGGACCAGGAGTCGGTGGAGATTGACGACTTCCTAGATGACTCCATTGCTGGAAGTTCTTTCCTCTTTTTTAATGGCGAGGTAGAGTCTCATTGTCGAGTAAAGCTGAATCATAAATACCAACAAATACATAAAAAATGTTAATAATGATATATAATCGATATAAAAGTGAAATAGACCCCTCTTAAGAAACAGTGGTGCTATTTCCATGTGATGAATGTGTGTTATTCGTCATTCCTTCATCTCTCGGTGTCTCAGAGCAACTCGGAGGAAACCAACATGGATCTGCCCACTCCATCAACCAAAAGGTGAGATGGTCTGTTGCCGAGGTCGTGCATGATATTGTATGACTACGATTATTGAAAGACAAATGTCATGTGCGTTAGGGTTAGGGGGTTAGGGTCGAGAAGGTGCGCTCGGCCCACCGCCCCCGAGGAACGAGGCTTACAAACCATAGAAGAACATGAAGAATGTAATCTGGTATTATCAAAGAGAAGAGACTGACAAGAATTAATAAATATATAGTGAAGTTTCTTTGATGTCAAATTAGCAAAGTGGGTTCTCTCGTATGGACCCCCCCACGCCCCCAGGACTTAATCTGGTGTAATCTATTATTCTCCTTTTGCTGGGTGTGTTGTGTTTAAAACGGACAGATAAAAAACTCCAAGCTGCTTAAATAACATCTCGTGCTTTTTATTTCAGTGGCGAGAGTTGGGGCATCGCAGAGGATGAGATGGAGGATGGGGATTGGCCGGAGCTCTTGAGTGACACGTCAGTGGTGGGAGGGGCGGGGCATGGAGCAGGGCTGCCCAGGCTGAAGAGGGGTCAGGGGAGCAGGCACCTGGGGGTCGACATGACCTTTAACCCTGACGACGAGGGGACTGACCAAGGTGACAAATATTTCACCTCCTCAGGTAACTGAAGCTGGGTTTTTAAAGTGTGTGTGTGTGTGTGTGTGTGTGTGTGTGTGTGTGTGTGTACACTGAAACCCAAGCTGATGCTTTGCTCTCGCAGACGAGGATCTGATCAAACACATCCTGGCAGATGGACAAAACTTCTTTCCTCAGACGGATGAAAGTGAAATGGCTGACTTGTAAGTTTCATCTCTGATCTTTTTACCTTTGTGATATACGGCAAATTAACGCGCCTAACTTTAGGATGTGTGTGAATTTTCCTTGATTTAGATTTCATTGTGTTAATTATTTGCATTGCCAGGTTGAGCATCCTAGGAGATAAGACCGAGGTCATTCTCCGCCAGCAGCTGAATGAGCCTCTTCCTCTGGATCCTGTGAGAAGAGATCCACCAAAAAGGGCTTTCGTCTCAAATACAGGTGAAAGGGTTACTCCAGCACTCAGGGTCCATATATATATATATATATATAAGATTTACACTAAAGAACCATCTTTTTTTAGGCATTTTTGGCATAGCCAATCAGACGCATAGATTACTTAATTACTTATAATGTGCTTGGTTGTTTATTTCTTATTTCTGTTGTGGGTGGGTGGCTTCGTTCGGTGAAAACATATATACATAAATACATATGCGGGTAACATGGTACCACATTGTGATACGTGTGAGTAGAAAAGAACAACAAGTTGTAGCAGTTCCCCAAAGTCTGGGAGGGACTTTCCTTCTAGAACAATTGTCTTCAAGCTGTTCTTCTCTCTCTCTCTTGGGGCTCTGTGGGCTTTGCTCTTTGCACATGACACACAAACCACAACATTTTTTTAAGGATAAAACTTCTGTTAGTAAATGTACGATGTATGAAATTTCACAACTGCTTTACTTTTATGTGGTAATGAGCGCAGTGCGGTGAGTCCAAGTCATTATAGTTAGTTTTTAACATAAATGGAAGGAACACTATGTGACGTAATTCATTGTACTTTGGGGAACTTGATTGATCAGTAAGAAACGTTTTGGTTCTTTTGTGTTAAGAACGTTGGAAGAAAGCATTCAGAGGTGTCTTTCTTTAAATGTTACTGAATATTCTACGTAGTTTCACCTCTACCTTCACGTGCTCACTGACCCTCTCCAGTTGTCACAGACGTCTGTCGCCCCCGGAGGTTCCCTCCCTGGTGTGGGCGGGCCGCCCTGTGGGGCAGCTGGGCGGCGATCGCTGTGGCGAATGGCTGCTCCATTTGGGCGGGTCACGGGTTCAGTCCGAACGTAGCCATGATGTGGCTCATCTCCTGTTCTGCCAGTTTCCTGTGTTCCTGCCTGGTGGTGGAGCCTGCTAAGGTGCCCCCCCCCCCCCCCCCCCCCCCGAAAATACAGATTCATGTTCTTCCTCACACATACATATGCTTTACAAAATATATTCCCAATATGTTTGTAATCTACTAAAACCCTCACATGCTGTGATGAGCTGCCTAATATTTTAGAGTTTTTAGAAGCTAAAGATCCAGATATTTCCCTCAGGAGTTGATACTTTTAACTAATTATCCCATTTAAACATCCCGTCATTTCACACGTATGCTGCCAAAACCCAAAAGACAAAATCCCCATTTTGGCCTGGTTACGTTAACAATTTGTATTTTACTAGGTGAATCCAACAAACGCTAACAGCGGCGTCGTGTCCCACAGGTGGCGTGTGAGGCCGTGTACTATGCAGTGTTTGTGCTCCGTCTGCGGCCAGAAGACCAGGACGTGCTGGTGGAGTTCCCCCGGCTGGAGAGGGTGGTCCAACGGGTCGCCAGGGTGAGTCCACCTCAGGGCTTTGCTCTGTCTCAGGCTCGGCACCAGGCCCGCAAGGTCACCATGCTGCACACCATGCTGAAGGTGAGTCGGAGGAGAGGAAGACGAGATGGTCCTTTACTGTGTTGTAGTGTCGCTTTTTCCTTCATATCTGTCAATCTTTTCCCCTCATTTTCAGAATTTCCTGGTTTACATGTTTTTCCTGTTGGTGGTTTTGCTGCTGAACTACTCTGACTCGGCCAAAGACACACACAGCCTGAGACTGCGCACTCAGCTGCAACGAGCACTGCACACACCTGTGTACCACAACGTCAGCAGGTACACACCCTGCTGTTCTTACTCCCTCTTTATCGGAGCAGCAACTTTTCTGTTTAGACCAAATCAACCAAGATTAGTTTCACACATTTCTGGCCTTTCTGTTCAGGTTTTTCTTAACAAATTCAAAATCTGCATTAAAACAGGGAGACTGAAATCCAGCCTTTGTGTGCACATGAATGTCCATCAAGCCTTTATCCAGCATTGTAACCACTCTGCAACGTTGCATACAACAATTAATAAAATCCTTTTTTCCCAGCCGGGCCGATGCGCTGATGTGGCTGAACGAGTCACTGTTGCCACGGTTACTGGATGACTCCGCCCTCTTGAGAAGCACAGGGAGCGTTTTGCTCGGCACCCTGCGGCTCCGCCAAATCCGGGACACGCAGGGTGAGAAGAGACCACTCTGTCATGTACATATATACAATAATACAATACAGTATGTCTTAAAATAGTCACGTCAGAAGTCATAGCAGTTTTTTTGTTTTTTTTAGAGGCATAGTATATTTACATTGTTAATGATGTCATAGTATCTTATGTAACAATTCATATTGTTTGCTATAAAGATATCTAAGTAACATTGTCATTGTATGGGACTTGCCTTATCGCCATTCTCATAATCTGTTTACTAAACGTATTCTTTTTAAATTTTAAATGTATAATTATAAGAACTGATGAAATTATTGCAATTTAATCTTAATTTCAAGGTTGTCTGAGTGCAGGGGGCAGTATTTTGGGGAAGCGTCGGATCACTCCGACCAAAGATGCTGAGAGTTATGCTGCTTTGGGAAGTAACACCACAAACAGGTGAGGAGAGAATTCAAATCCTGGCTTTAACAAGGCCGCCTTTAAATGAACTTTTGGGTGGGATCAATTTTAATCTGGTCTTTTTTGGTGTGTATCCCTCTGTATCTGTAGGGCCACGATGAGGATGTGTAACAGCGGAGATGTGATCCATCAGTTGAACAGAAGCCTGGCGGAGGCCTCCTCCTCTTTACAGCAGCTGCAGACGCTGCACTGGCTCGACTACAGGTAATCAACGTGGAAATAGGACTGTAACTAAAAGTCAAAGTTACATTACAACAGATGGAGCCAATTTGTGAATGGATTTCACAATGGTTGCAAATAAAACAGAACCATGCCTAATCGTGGCTTCATGGTTTGAGTTATCCTTAAAGTGCAATTTGTCTTTTAGCCTGCAGTCATCGTAAAGTTGCAGATGAAAACATGAAATCATTCTCCAAGTCAGGAATGTGGGCTTACACGTTTTTCTGAGAATAATAACTGATGGCATAAACAAAACCTAAATTCCATTTTTTGTATTCGGTTGCAATTGAACAACTAAATGTCAATAACAAGGTTAGTGGAGGTTTATTTTGAACAATTGCTTCATGTAATTTTTAACTTTCATGTTTCTGTGATGGAAATATATGATAGATTAAATATAAAATAAGAGCATTGGTTCCAACAGCGCTAACCAGAAACAGGGACTGACTTGTCATGTGTGTGTTTGTAGGACCCGGGCCGTGTTTGTCGAGTTCTCGCTCTACAACATCAACACAAACCTCCTCGCGGTTTTCTCCTTCCTGATTGAGTTTCCAGTTTCTGAGCGTGCCCAGTCCAGCCTTGACCTCCTAGTCATCACTCTGTGGCCAATCACAGGCCTGGATTTGCAGCTCCTTCTCATGGTAACCCCTGGCAACCCCTCTGACAAAAAGCTAATACCAACACCTAGCTACACCTGAATCCTTTTCCTGTCCTTGGCTTTGTTTGTCTCCAGTTTGACTTTTCTTGTTTTCCAGGTGGTCCTCGTTGGCTTGGTGTTGTATTTCCTGCTGCGGGGAGTCTTGGGCTTCCTCAGAGAAGGTTACGTGTACTTGCTCTCCACCTGGAGACTCTTGGGCATCTGCAAACTGGTTTTGGCAGCGTGTGTTTGTGGGCTGCACCTGAGTCGCTGCGCCATGGCCACGCAGCAGTGGGCGTCGTACCTGAGGAGCCCCCGGGGTGCCTTCACAGACTTCCACCCCGTGGCCAGACAGAGTCAGATGTACACAGCCACGTCCGCCCTGCTGCTGTTCATACTGGTGCTCAAGGTAAGAGAGGGGCCAACTAACCCAGGACCAAAAAAACCACACCCCCTGACTCTGCCCCCCCCCCCCCCCCCCCTCTGTCCGGACAGGCGTCCCACCAGCTGCGGTTTCTCAGAGAGTGGGCCGTGTTCGGCAGAGCTCTGCGCTGCTCAGTCTGGGAGCTGCTGGGAGTCGCCCTGGCGTTTCTGCTGCTGGTGCTGGCGTACTCGCACACAGGACACCTGGTCAGACTACTACTACTACTACTACTACTACTACTACTACTACTACTACTACTACTACTACTACTACTACTACTACTACACACTGATCCCTCCCACACACACGCACCGAAACAACTCACAAGCTACACTTGTTTAGCTCAGCTTCACTGAAAGAGAACAATGGGAGAAAATGTCTAAAATATTGAATGCTTCACATAAAAAGAAGTGTAACTGTGCCCCGGTCCAGATACATTTGTAATGGCCCACAAGTTTCTTTCATCTGTCTCCTCTGCTCCAGCTCTTGCACTCCGTGTACGACGGCTACGGCAGCGTGAGCTCCGCCTGCCGCTCTCTGTTGGGCGCAGGTGGGCGTGGCCTACTGACGTGGCGTCCCAGCTGGACGGTTGCGGGTCCCTCTAGCCCCGTCTCGGCGCTGGTTTTCCACGCGAGCTTTGCTGTTCTCCGGCTGTTGCTGCTGTGGTTTGTCGCCTGTGTGTTGCTGAGGAACTACCGGCGCGCTCGGGCAGAGCTGTACCGCCCCGCTGTGGATCTCCAAGACTACGAGATGGTTGAGCTGTTTCTCAGACGGCTCAAAATGTGGATGGGACTCAGCCGGGCCAAGGAGGTACATTTCCTGTTTGTACAGCTGTCAGTTTGAAAAAATCAGCCCTCACACTTTTTTCCTCCTTAGTTTCGTCATAAGGTGCGTTTCGAGGGCATGGAGCTGCCACCGTCCCGTTCGTCCTCCACCAGCGACTGTAAGTCCCTGTGCTTGCCACCGCTGGACGGCCCCGACTCGTCTCCCACCCCGGACAGCGTTGATGCGGGTTCCGAGGCCTCGTGGCGCCCCGCCTCCTCCAGCCCCTGCAGCCTGACGGAAGCCCCGGGGATCGGCCTGGGACTCGGCCTGGGCCTGGGTTTGGGTCTGGGCCCGGGAGTGGTGATGGGAAGCACCAGCTGGAGGGAGAGAACAGAGACCGAAGCCTCTCTGAGGAGGCTCCTCCCCACGCTGGAAGCCCTGCTGCAGCAGCTTGACCGCGTCACAATGGCGACGGAGGATCTGTACCACATTGAGTGCAGAATGGAGCGAAGCCAGAGGCAAAGGAAACCGAGAGAGAGAGCAGGCGCTGTTGGTAAGGGAGGCAGGAGAGAGGCAGGGCAGAGAGGAACAGGTGAGATCAAGGACCTCGTTGGATGGAGAGAACCAAAGATTGGAAAGGAAAAGCACAAAGGGAGCAAGAAGGGGAAAAAGAAGGACAAAATGCAAAAGGACTGTGGAAACCCCAAAAAGACTCCAGTAGACACACCCGTTCCTCCTCTAAAGGCCAGACCAGTCTCTGCCGCCACACATAGGCCCGCTGTTCACTCTCCAACCAAAGCTTCAGCCAGTGCACCTCCACCTGCCTCTGAGGCCTCCTCCCTCCCCGTCTCATCAGCAAACGCTGCCCCTTCCCATGTCCCGCTGTCCAAAACACCCTCTGCACCTCCGTGTACCCCGGCACCTACCCCTCCCTCGCCATCTACTCGTGCACCCAGTGGCCGGGACTGGGACCCCCCCACGGAGCGAGAGACCCTCCCCTCCTCAAGCCTGTTCAACCACCCAGCTCACACCACCACCATTCCAACACGCAAGCGAAAGCGCAAACCTCCACCCCTCAAAAACAAGGTGCACCCCAACCTAGACAGGCATGGCCCTGGACACCCCAAATCCTGAGGACTCGTAGAGGGACAACCAGAAGAGTAAAGGTTTTGGATAAGAGGAGGACGGAGGCCCCCGAGTGCTCCCTCCCTAAACCCTGGTCTAATCAGAGAGAAAGTAGTGGATGGGAACAAATAGGACATAGAATAAGAATCAGAGAGTTTGGGGCAATGAAAGATGAGGTGAGAGCAATCAACTAAGATGTTGCAGATTTATAAAATCTGTGATCGGTTCAGGTCACTCTTCAGAAAGCGGGTGCAGGTCACCAGACGCTAAACGAGCTGGTTTAGTCAGCCATGTAAAGGTCAACATTGAAACCAGGAAACACACCATAGCTTATTTTCACCGGACTCAAACTGATCCCAGCTGGCCCTGGAGGTCACGTGGGGTCGCTGACAGGAGCACACGAGCGTGCTGACCTGAGGATTCAACCAACTGAAAGCAGACAAACAGACGTTTTGTGATTTCTCAGTTATGTTGTCCTTATACATTTGTGTTGTATATATTGATCACTATGGGTAATTGTGGCCTGTTTGAAGTTCTTCTTTTTATGAATCACAATTTGCATGCAGGCACACACAGATGTACGCACATGCAGGTAAACACATGCATGGAAATAACACTGTACGCACAGAACCGCTAAGTGTCATGTGCCGCACACTGCAGAGGGACACGACAATCAGGCAAACACACACACACACACACAGACGGTTGTTGGGTTCCCAGCGGCCAGTGTTTCAGGGTGCAGATGTAACCGTTCCCTCCATGCTGCAGAAGTAGAGAAAATGAAAAGATACCTGGAAGCCAAGAACAGCTACAGGAAGTTGGAGTTGGTGCAGCAGCAAGAAGTTGTGTTACTTAGAGTACTGCGCTTTTACACAAGTTCCCCCATTATAAGGCTGTGCTGAATTCTAGTCTGAAGAGCTTTTCTGTTATTTAAAAGCACTTTGTACAGACGTAGGTTTTTTTTGTTTTGATGGGTTAAGTAATAAGTTGATATTCAAACCAATAGAGAAAGCTTTACTCATAGTGTCCAAAGCGTACGAGTCGTGTATACATTCATTGTTTTACCATACCAAGTTATTCATTTTGTACTTAGCACTTTACTTCCTAATGGAGCTGTTAACACATTAAAGAAATGTTCTAGAGTGTTATTGAGCTGTTAAAACTAAAGCTAGCAGTTGTCTTTGTAGTTTTGTAATCTGAATTTTTTTGTCAAATCCTTATTTTGAAAAAATGTACTTTGTTTGTCCAGTGGGCAGGTCTCAGGGAACCCCCCCCCCCCAACAGAAAACCAGTAAAAACTCAAACTGGGGGGAAAGTGTTTTCAATGATCTAAAGAAATGATATGATTGTCATGCCAGTATGTTGTTAGACTTAATTTCCCTATTCTCTTAGCCCTGTTTGGTTGTTTTTTTATATATTAAAAGGGGGGAGGTACGGACATGCGGGTCACTTCTAACCAAACCCCACCGTTACACAGAACAATGAAAGCACCCAAAATGTATTTTAATTAGGGCCGGGACTCGATTAAAAATATTAATCGAATTAGTTAGAGGCTTTGTAATTAATGAATTGAAATTAATCGCATTTTAATTGCATAAATATTTGATCTGAGAACAGTGAAGTAATTTTTTTCACATGGATTTTTATTTTTGTTCAACCAATTCCAGCAGACAAGTGTAGAAATAGCATATTTAGAAATATAGTACTTTCCTGATCCACATTTGGGATTTGATTCTCTCTCCTCAAGGTGCCGTGTGTTTATTTCTTCCGGGATTTATTCTCCACTCAGCTGAGGAGGACCCTCAGACTGGTTTAGCTCCATAGGGGAGTCGGTATGGATCCTCTCAATTCACACGCGGGCATCAGCACACATGTCGAAAAAAGTGAAATAAGGATCACAGCATAAAAGTAGTGAAATCAACTGGGGCTTTATTAGAAATGCCATTATATGACTTTACTTGACCTGCAATTCTATTATAACGGTATGGAACGGTTGTGGATTCCAGCCTGAGAATCTATGAGAATTGATGTTGGATTCTAAAGCATCAACAGGTGTGTGGTGGAACAGTGCAGGGAGATAGAAGGAAGGCTGAAGTGTGGAGGATCCTCAGTTCAAACCTGCTCCCTCAGAAGGAGGGTTTGGTTGCAGTCAGGGCTTCAAACTGTAAACTTTGAGGTTTGTTTTGAGGTTTAGTAAACAATCCCAAGGTCTAATATGAGAAACGGACACAATGAGGCATGTGCTTGAATAGCACAAGGGAACAACTGAAGGGCTGCAGGCTCCAACCTGCTGTCTGAGGTTGTGGGTTCAAGCCCCTTCATGCAGACATCGCTTCTGCTTTGAAAGAGTTTTGAGGTTTGAGTAGCAGTCTCAAGGTTAAATACGAGAAACAGAGGGTTCGTTAGTGTGTGGTGAATTAGCACAGTGGAAGAGCTGCTGCCACAAGCCTACACTGCATTTGAAGGTTGTGGGTTCAAGCCCAGTCTTGGGTTTGAGCCTTTGGCTTTACTTCAGGTTTGAGTAGCAATCTCAAGGTTAAATACGAGAAACAGAGGGTTCGTTAGTGTGTGGTGAATTAGCACAGTGGAAGAGCTGCTGCCACAAGCCTACACTGCATTTGAAGGTTGTGGGTTCAAGCCCAGTCTTGGGTTTGAGCCTTTGGCTTTACTTCAGGTTTGAGTAGCAATCTCAAGGTTAAATACAACAAACAAAGGGCTGCTTAGTGTGTGTTGAAGTAGCACAGTGGAAGAGCTGCTGGCACAAGCCTGCACTGCATTTGAAGGTTGTGGGTTCAAGCCCAGTCTTGGGTTTGAGCCTTTGGCTTTACTTCAGGTTTGAGTAGCAATCTCAAGGTTAAATACAACAAACAAAGGGTCAGTTAGTGTGTGGTGAAGTAGCACAGCGGAAGAGTTGCTGACATAAGCCCTTGCACTGCACTTGAAGGTTGTGAGTTCAAGCCCCGATGTGGAAATAGCATTTAAAAAGAGTTTTGAGGTTTAGCTCACATGGTCAAGGTTAAATAGGAGAATCAAAGTTGCCAAAATGTGACCAGGACTGGTAGTGTAGGGGTGAGTGCAGGGTGCCAAAAGCCTCTGTGCGCACCGCCAGTGGGTTCAAATCCCACCCGCCAAGTCTTGAGCGCACTACCGCGGAGGTAGTAGTGGGGGCATTGTCCCCACTGGTTGTTTCAGAGAAGTGAACCCTGGGGGTTATGCAGAAACACAAGGCGCGGTCACTTGAGTTATGATGGCATTGTCAAGAATGATGAAGAATCTTTTGAATGGTGAATTGAATTTGATGTTAATTGCTTTGCTTTAGCTTTTTAGCACTTATTAGCCATGCTACGTAGCCTATAGGGTTCCACCTTTTTGACGGGAGAGAAGGCCGGATGAGTCAGTAAAGATGAGCAGATGTGTCTCATTCAGTGGTCACACTGACATGAAACTTATTACAGCCTCTGAGGGCATTTTTCAAGACAATCACATGTTTGTCTACTTCAGGGCATCCTGTGGACAACCTTAAACTGACAGTCTGGCACAGGGTGTAGATTTCTTTACCCTTGTTAGTGTTAGTAAGGTTTTAAGTACAGAAATTTGGGGCATTTGGCATTAGTGACAGGGACGTGTAGGTTGCTCCATCTAAGATCATTCCAGTCATGTCATGGGAAAAAAATATTGTGAAAAAAGTCAGAATATGTAGGGTCAAAATATAATATATATAATATAATATATATATTATTAGGGCCGGGACTCGATTAAAAATATTAATCTAATTAGAGGCTTTGTAATTAATGAATTGAAATTAATTGCATAAATATTTGACCTGAGAACAGTGAAGTAATTTTATTCACATGGATTTTTATTTTTGTTCAACCAATTCCAGCAGACAGGTGTAGAAATAGCATATTTAGAAATATAGTACTTTCAGAAATTCAGGTAGCCTATACGTAAGTAGACCTTCTGTAAACTAGGTTTTTTTAAGTAGACCAATACTTTCAAGTACATTCAGAACATTGGTTATTTTTTCAGACGTGGACTTAGTTACCCTGGTCCTTAAACCAGTCATCTGGTGCAGTGTGGGTTGGGTGTGGGTCCTTGTACGTCCACGCTAGCTGCTAATTGTGTTGCGTTGAGGTGATACTTGAGGCTCGATGTGAATTCCTTGTTGCACAGCTTGCACACAACCACGCTCTTATCGACGCTTCCATCCGTGTGTTTATTATAAGAAGATTTCCCATTCACGGGGCCACCCGACACGGTCTCGTCAGCTTCTTCGTTCATGTTCACTGTGGTTTGTTGTTGTCTGAAGTCATGGACGCTAGTTGGTGCTCCGGTATAATCGGTCCCCCCGAAACTCATCCAGTGAGAAACGTTCCGCGGTGCAAAAAATAAGTGTAAAAATGCGTAAAAAATGTTTAATGTGTTATTGTGTAATTAATTAATCTTAATTCACATTGTAATTAATTAATCGTAATTAACGCGCTAAAGTCCCGGCCCTAATTTTAATCTCACGGTACCAGCCCTCCTTCATCTGTGTTTGTACATTTCTGTATATATTGGTGCTTCGTGGTGTATATAGTCTTGCTTTTCAGGATCATCATTGTTTATGTGCCGCAGTGGCATTAGGTCAAGCACTGGTGTCGCAGAGCCCATAGAACTACATTTCTCCAATCTAACTCGAGCACTACAGCCAAAGCTATCAATGCATTTAACATGAATCTTTGTATATGCAAAAGGCCGACCACGAAACAGAGGAAGCGCTGCACGCCTCCCCTGACCCTTGTTCTCCTGCTGTGTGCAGTGTGTAACAAGATGTAATCTGTCGCCTGTGTTGCACCGTGTTTTATGTTTTTATCTGTATTTTGCGGTTGTAGCACTTCTTCTGCTTTTGCACTTGACAAAGTTGAATAAAACGTTTGACAGCTAAGCATCATGACATCAAATGTTTAGTTATGCCCCCACCCTTTACTACAGGTTTGTTATATGAAGCAGTCATACAATTACAACTTTTTTTATTTCACAAACACATCCTTGTCTCAAAATCCATGTTTTGCCCTCAGCTCTTAAGGCAGATGTTTTGTGTTTGCCAGGACAATAAATTAAACTAAACAAAATCGGTAAAATCGTCCACAGTGGAAACGAGTCTTTTCCTCTGCCCTTGGCCTTCCTGAGTTTGGGAATTACTCTGCTGAAATGCCTTGTTCTGCTGAGTGTGTCCCTGGGTTAAGGAAATGCCAGGTGTCGAGCGTGACTGGATGTCTTCCTGGGCCTGAGACAGTGAGATGGATTCATATTTTAATAAGAACAGTGAAAGAACAACCTCCTCAAGGTTTGTGTGCTTTCTTACCCGTGTTCTAATCCTTTTAATGTGCCTCAACCTCGCCAGCCACTTGGACGCATAGGCGTCAGAGGGGTTGGCTCGGTACTGGTGGACCAAAGAGGCCATCTGCAGGAAGACAAAGGGGTTTGGTGTGTGTGTTCGTGTGTGTGTGGGGGGGGGGGGTATAAGAGGAAAAGGGAGGACTTACATTTGCATGCAAAGCCATCTGTCGGACCAAGAGGGGAAGGTTGCGGTCTGAAACAATTTTTGACACCGTTGTGTCAATCAATCCTTCCAAGTCTGAAAGAGGTCAAGAGGAGGAATGTCAGAAAAACAGAATGCAAGAGTTGTGAAGGAAAAAGACGCCAGGATGGGCTCACCTTTGCGGCCCTGAAGGGTGACCAGGTTGCAGTCATAATCCAGTGGTTTTATTATGACTTCAACAAAGTTAAACTGACCCTAACGGGAGGGAAGGGAAACAGCAGTTGAAGAACTCCCACAGATTTCAGAATGTATGTTTGTGCATGTGTGGGTCCTTAATGGTACCTTAATGGTGCCGAGTTTGTACTCTTCTCCAGAGTCATTGTACACCACCATGACAAAATCGTTGCCAATGTGACGCTTCTTGTTGCAACAGCCCTTGTCGCTCTCCTTGTTTGGCATCAGCGTTGCTATGTGGAAGATAGCTGCAGAGGCGGGTTTCGTTGATAACAAATAAAAGAACAACAAATCCAAAAAGGTCTTCTTTCACCCCCCCCCCCCTCCCCTCTACCACACACCTTGCATGATGTCATCATGCCAGCAGTAGGTGAACTCCCCGTCATCTCCATACTGGTCGAGCCCTCCGAGGAAGATCTGGTCGGGGTCACAGTCTTTCAGATGGATGAGTTTGCCCAGGCCGGTGAGAAAGGCAGCGTAGCGGTTCGAGCCGTACTCGTTTGACAGGATGGCGACCTCATTGCTGACCTGAAGGGAGGAAATAGGATGAAGTCAGACTCTTTAAGCTCGAGACACTAAATCGACGTTGTCGTGTTCTCACCTGACCAACTCCTACAAAGACCACACCAATCTTATGGGTGTCATAAGGAGGCATCTGGTCCAGGACCTTCACAGCGCGGTCAATCACCTAACACACAGAATAAGTATTGTAAAGGCACTTTAAACAACACTGGAGCTGATTTCAGGTCAGCAGCAGTCAGCATACCTGAGTTTTGGGCAGCAGCAGAGGCTTGTTGGCTTCGTTTCCAAAGAAAGGCGAGTGGTACAGCTGGAGAAACACGAAGCTGAAGGAGGTAAAACAATCAATACAAGGGCTTTTGTTGGAATTTCAAAGCAGATTGATATTTTCAGACAAATACAACATACAATATGACTTTTCTGACATACTATCCTGATAATTCTGCTATATATCTCCCGCTCTCTGTGACATGGCACTTGACTGTTTGGAGATTTTTCCTTTTTGTTTTTTCTGTCCCTACCAGTCTTGCATTACCTGGGGCTCAGTCCAGAGATCTTCTCTGTGTTGCTGGGTCCAGGTCTAACGTGGTACGAGTCCCTTTCGGTCCTCCTGTCCCTCCTGGAAGAGGGAGCTGATACAGAGATGGTATGACCCCGGGGGCGGTGGCCTCCGCTCGGGGAGATGAGTCCGGGTTGTGCCGCTGTTGGAAACTCCAACTTCATCCTTGCTCCACTTTGAGATGACACTACAACTGGGCCTTCACTTCCTTGACTTTGACCTCCCGGGTCATTACAGTCACCTCCTGCGTTCCCCTCCACCTTCTCCTTCTCAATCTGGGGCTGCTGGTTCTGTGGCTTCCCATCTGAAGTTGGTCTGGGCCACGATGCTTCTCCTGGCACAGTCTCCGACTCGAGAGCAGCCTGGGTGAACGCTTCGGGTAAGGTCTGGAGCTCTGGAGAGGAGCTGGACTTATTGAGTCCATGACCCTGGGACTGAGTGTGGGGCTGGAAGGGAAGCTCGGGCTCTTGGCAGCCTGGGGTGGAGGGTCCCAGAATGGGCTGATCAATTGGAATCGCTCCCTCACTTACTTCCTCCAGCGTTGACTTATCATCATCTTGACTCGAGGTTGAAGAGGACTGGAGGAGAAAGATTGCAGGAGTTTATTTTAAAAACAACAAAAGGAAAGACCATATGCATGTGTGTGTTAAGCTGGAGCACAGGTTGGGAATTCTTTTGAAGAGTGTAGGAGACAATCTTTCATCAGCTGATAATGAAACAAGATTTAACGCTTTCAACTTCTCATTTAACTTTCATTATTTATATGAATTGATATTCATTTGTCTGCATTGCCACCATCCAGTAGCACAAGTGGCCCTTTGATTACTTGTGTGCAGAATGAAAACTAATGGTAATAATTACTAGTAATAGTTACTAATGCACCTACTACCTACCCTGCTTAACGTCCCGGGTGGTGGGGTCTTTGGGAACTTTTCCGCAGACATGAATATGGGATCAGAGGGCATCGGCTCAAACTCCTCACTTTCTAGCCAATCAGACGTGGGTGGTGTGGCGACCTCTGACCCCTCCTGCAGCACCACCACAGAGTCTACAGCAGGACACAGCAAACACCACTTGGGTTATAGGTGGATACACACTCCGTAGAAGTGATTTAACTACCACACATAAAGGACAACATTGTATACAATCAGTTACACAATGAGGGGGATAGAAAAGCATTCGCATGTGTAAGACTCAAACACAACAAACATCAATGATTTGATGAGTCATTTTGTCAGAGCACACGTTGACTCTACTACTAGCACAAAATAGGTTAGAAGTTAATCCCGGTAACATGACACACAATCAAATGTATCCAAACTGATCAAAGTCAAAAAAGCAGCCAGACAAACACACAAATGAACAGACGGATTAAGATCACGAACAGCAATGACGGATCTGTGTAGCAAGCACGCAATCATTTACTTTATTTTCCCTTCAGAACACATGCATCCGTTGGGTTGTTCTGCTGCAACAGCAGCTCAGACAAAAGTCCAGTTTCGCTCAACAAACACTTTCTCTTCACTCAAAAAGGGAGAAAAAGCAGATTAGTTGGATGAGTTCTGGACTCCCCTGTTGACAACAAAGGGTCAAAGGTTAAAAAGCTCTACCTGGGACTATATTTCATAGACAAGTTAGAGAAAATGATTAAGAGTAGAAAATAAATCATTGAGTGAAGAAATAAATGATGATCCATCTTTAAGTGATATTGGACTGTTTGATCCAAACTTTCCACTCTGGAGGTTCCCCATGTTAACAGAAGAATTCCTTCAGTTCCCATTAAAGAGGAGTCTTTTGAACGATCTATGAAAGGTGTGCAGGAAATAGATTGACAATGTGGGAAGTACAAATTTGCTATCAGCTGAGGTGGATTGATAACCCCTGTGCTGCCACAACATGCGTTTTAACACGGCAGTGTTTTCAGGGAACGTGTTTGCTTCTTCGCTGGCGTCAATGAGCGGGGATCCAAATAATCACTAATAAAATAAAAACGTGTTAATTAGTGAGATTCAGAGGTGCTGGACAGAACCAGCTAAGCTGTCACATTGAACGACAGATATATTTCCATCTCCTATATTTCCAAAACATAAAGTTATTCCTGTGAAACATTTTAATCAGGAAAACAAGTCTTAGGATCATACAAAGTTATTAGCGAGTTTGTTTAGAAATTCCAGTAAAGGGGATAAAATGAAAATAATAGATTGTTATCAATCTATAGCAGACCACAAAATAATGCAAGGGAAGAAGAAATAAACTGTAGTGGGGGCACACATGTGGTGGAAGGTACCTGCCCAGGAAATGCTCCTGTGCAACCTGCCGGGGGCCGGAAGGCCCGGGGGGGCAGAGCCCAAACCCAGAGATGCCAGAGAGCTGCCCACTGCAACCGAGACACCAGAGGACGCATGACGCCACATAACACACCGGACAAAATCACAAAGCAGCATGGTGGTGAGGGTGAAAAAACATAAAGAGTGAAATAAAATGGAATTTCCCAAAAGGAGAAGAGAAAATGAACAAAATTGCAAAAACACCAGACATCAGTGAACAGGAAGCTTCTGGAGGAATCAAAGAGACATTTGATGATAAAAAGACACGTCAAAGCAGCAAACTTAAACACAAGTATTTAGAGGCAATTTGGCTCTATTTTATTTTCTTAATCACATTCACTTGTCCCTCGTGACATATTTACACTAAGATGCTCACCCCCCCCCTCCCCAAGCACAGAAGAGCAAGATGAAAACATCTCTCCTCCTACAGTCACCCACCAGTGTTTGAGCGTTGGATCGGGTTCGCCTTCCCTCCGGTGCTGCCGTGGGTTTGGGTCGGGGGCTCGGAGGCCGGGGCTGGCGCCGCGGTGCTGGCTGGAGCGCTGGCTGTCTGCGTAGGAGGCTCCTTCACTCCCTCCATGGCCATGAGCACAGTGGAGAGCTCCTGCAGTGGCATGTTACCGAGCTCAGAGGAGAAGGGACTGGGGGGGTTCTCCAGGCACATCAGCCAGCTTGTGTTTCCTGTGACAACAGGCAGAGACACAGCTTGAAAGTTTATCGTCATTTCCAGCATCGACTAACATTACCGTCAGAGCAGTGTGAAAATAATGCTATTAATGCTTTTATCAATTTATGGGTAACGGGCAACAGGTCAAATTCATTTACTCATTCATATACCAGCACAGTAATGCTGTAGTTTACATCCATGTCTGTCAAAAACACATAAGTTGTCTCATCAGACATGAAATCAAAAAACAGGTTCCTGAGAGAGAGCTGAACAACTTAAAAACCTCGAATGCAGCACCAGGATAAACAACCCAGTCCTCAGAGACCCGCCGATGTTTAACCGGTTGCTGTTACGTGCTGTTTGCGTACCAGAAGGTCTCCGAATGAAGATCTCTGCCCAGCCCTGCGTGAGCATGGGGATAAACTCCGCCAGGCTGGGGTTGTCTTTCAGAGGAGGAGGAGTAGATGGAGCAGCAGAGGTGGAGGAGGGAGGACCCAGACCGTCCAGGGTGGAAGCAGAAGGGGCAGAGAGTGGAGCAGCCAACTCCCCCTCAGACGGGGAGACCAGAGGACTGAGACTCTGAGCAGGACCGGCACGAAGAGCGTGGCCACCTGCAGCGTGAGAGGAAGGTCGTCTTCGTCATCACATTTGATGCAGTTTGAAACATCAAGGTCATCTTATCGGCCTGCTTCATTTGAACATGTGCACCATTAATGCTAGGATACATAAAGGCAAAAAGATTAACATCATTAAAAAGTACATAGTATGAAGTTATTATTCCTTATCTCATCTGGAAATACCAAAAAAAAAGTACAGAAAATTAAACATGAAAGACAAGACGTCTCAATTTGCAGGCCATTTTGTCTTTTAAGGTGACTCAATATGGAATAATGCCACCTATAAGGGGTGTTTCTAAAAGTAGTAGAGTGGTTTGCAGGCAAAGGTGATGAAATCACACGGACAGGCAGAGATAAAAGCTTGGCTTTGAAATAATGGCGGATGAATGCTACCTGATTATTTCTCATTTCTAGAAAGCAGGAATTGTGACCATGGGCGTCCTTCAAAAGATGTTTCAAGAAAATAGCAAGTTGATTGGTACGTTTTGGGTGTACCTAACATGCCAAAATGTTTGTATTTTAGTACTTTGAAGAAGTTCTCTTCAATCCCAATCCCATAGTTTTTGTGTGAAATGATGAAAGTGGTGCATTGTAGGGGCCGAGCCCATGTCGCCTATCAAGCAGCTGAATAATTATCACCTGACATGGAGCGGACTCGTATGCGTGTGGCCCGGTTGTGCTGTTGGCTCGACTGAGACTCCAGTTTGGCTGGAGCTTCTTTGGTGATCCGTGTGTGCAGTGACGGATCCGACCTGCCGAATCAGGTGAGAAATACAATAAAAAAAGCAGCTAAAGAGACATAGAAAGCAGCCCAGCATAGATTTATGTCAAGCTAGATACATCCAAACAGTTAATAACGCGTTCATGTTTAACTAGTTACTCATCGCAGTTTAGGATGTTGATATTTACTCGGTAGCACTTACCAGCTGAGGCTAATGAGCACACACACACACACTATCATTAGTTCTAGAGGGATCATGAATGGAACTATTCAACAAATTGCGTGCCAGACAATGGAGCTTGATAAAAACGCATGGACCCAATTTCCTATCATCCTTCCAATAGGTGGACCGACCGACCCAAAGACCCACTTTTCTTTCAGCGTACGTGTGCGAATGCCTCACCTTGTCATTTCCCCTCCTCCCCCCAGGCGTTCAGCCATGTCCAGACCCAGCAACGCCTGTGTTCTGACCCCTCCTCCGGTTGTTATGGTTACCAGCTTGTTGCCCACAAGCCAGGTCATACTGCGACCCCCGGCCAGAAGGAACTCGGCGATGGGAGATCTAGGACGAGGAAAGAGATAAAGTTCATGATCGACACGTTTTTTTTTTTTTTTTACACTACAACATAACTGTTGCAAAGGGCTCATTAAAAAGTAACAAGTCTTTGCAGACCTCTTGGGCAGGGCGGAGAAGTTGGAAAAGACATATCGTGCCATCATGTCCAGACAGGTCTCTGTGAGCTCCAGGTGGACCGTCTTTAGCCCCTCGTCTGCCTGAGACACGGCGTTTTCATCCGCAGAGCCCAGACTGCAGGTGGTGGTGGAGGTGTGCATCCTGCAGGAGGGAACACACAGAAAGTTCAAACAAACAGTGAGAAGGACAGAGGTGGAAGAGGGAGGCATGCAGGCTCTATGTTTAACATGGAATCAGTGCACACCGTTACATGCAAGCTCCGGATACAAAGACACAGAAAAGCGTAACACAAGTCACCAAAGTTTGTTAGCATGCAGCCCAATGGGTGTATATAAGTAAATGAAGTAAATGAACAAACAACAAGCTTTTCATAAGCACACAAAGACAGACACACACTGGGACATGGTATAAGTGGCTCCAGGAGCCTCAGATGGTCATTTGTCCAGTTAAGCAATTGTTGTGTCAGCCCCATAACTATCTCAAGTTTACATAAGACTCCATAACAATCTGAACGTTTAAGATAAATGGTAATTGTGAAAAAGTAACATAATCTGAGAGATTTGAGGATCATATGCATACAACTGTCCAGATTCAACCAGAACCAGGTCCCAGCGTGTGAATAACAACTTTACCACATATTGAACTTACCATTCTTTTACACAGATTCATTTTCCCCTTCGATGCATAGTGGACCTTTAAACAACATGACCATGAACCTCTCGCGACTAAAAAAACAAACAAACAGGTGTGTCCCCTTTCTGATTATAATTGTCACATTGTAATGCATTTAATCAATTGAAATGAAAGCTGAATATTACAGAATTTAGAAAGCTGGTATTTTGTCAATGCAGCTGCATAACAAACGTCAGTATGGATGTATGAGCGTCACGACACATTTGGTCATGTTGAACTGAACGTGGTCATGTTGTCTAAACTGAAATGAAGTTTCCTCCATGAAACAGATTTCAATCCAACACATCACTCAGATGTTAACTTTAAAGAAACAAACAGCTTGAAAAGAAAAGCACATTTGCAGCCATTTAGCAGTTTAAACAGATCCACACTGCAGTTGTTTAGTTATGTTTAAGTTGCATGAGTCGCTGAATAAAAAATACCAAAATACTGTAAAAGCTGAATTTGCTGGGTGTTTGCTGCCCTCTGTTGGGCAGGAAGGGTAAGACATTAAATATAGTGGCACTGCACCAACAGCCACAGCTCACAACTGCAATGTTAGATCATCCCAAGCATCGATGTGCAGGTAGAGTGTAGCGCTATCAGAGGCAGAGAGGTTTTTGTAGGAATATGAAGGACTTAAGTCCTCCAACATTCGCCCAGTTAGTCCTAAAATATCACAATAGGAGTTTACCAGAGTTTGCCATAGTTTTAGCAGTAGTTTGTGAAAACAATGTCAAGCAAGCAAACAAAGCATTTGTGTTGCCGTTGTCACTGAAAGAGGAGGCAGAGCTGTAGTTTGTGTTCAATCGGGATAACGTCCCTTTGTCCGTATCCCTCCGGCCAATGAAAACCAGTCGAAAATAAGCTAAAAAAAATAAATGGATTAAAAAATAAAAGCACAATTGTTGTTAGAGCCAAATCAAGCCTCGGCAAAACGTGCATGCAGAAGCAAATCAAGATAACAAAATGTAAACAGCAGTGTTTGATCGCAGCCCAAAACAAAACCAAAAAGGACGAGACACAAACCTTCCTCCAGCATGCACCACCCGCTCAAAGTGTCCCTTGCAAACAAACCACCCGACCCCCGCCCAAAGGCCCCACAACACACATCCTACACCCCATCCCGTGGAGGAAGTGACAAGAGTTTTGGTTGTTTTTGTTGTGCTGTTTTTTTTGTCGGGTTACCCAGAAGGCTCTTCTCTAACCTGCGGACCGCATGTTCGGAGACACTGATGCTGCGGGAGCGGAATGCATCCATGGCTGACAGATCCCTCAGCTCTTTAACTGGAGAGCTGCTGCTATTGGCTACCGCTGCTGCCGCCTTCGCCACTTTCGCTGCCCGCAGACTGGGCGGTGATGGGTACCGGCGAGGGGAACGGGCCCGGGTTGCGCAGTAAGGGGGTGGGTCATCGTGAGAGTGGTTTTGAAGTGTGGGGAGAGAGTGTGTTGCATGGGAGTGTAATCGGGACAGCAGGAATTGGCGCCAGAGCAAAGGGCACATGCCACGCAGGTGTTGGGGGGGAGGGTGGGGGGGGGGTTTAAAGGGCAGGGGTTACGGGAGAAGGGAGGGGCCAGGAGAAATGTAAGAGGGATCCAGGATGACACGACCACCCCCCAAAACCACAACGCAACCAATTGCAGGATGCAGGGAAGGGGATAAAATGAAGAATTGAAAGAAAACAAGGTGAAAATTAACAGCAGTGAACACTATGAATCAGATTACAGGAGAGCGGAGTAAGAGAAAGGATTTAAAAAGAATAAAACTAAAAGGGAAAACAGATAAGCTACAGCAGGGGGTAAAACAGCCTCTGCTTCTCCCAAATAATAAAAAATACACACAGAAAGTATTCAGGAGAGCAACAAAATTCACATTTTCCACAGAGCAGGTACATCGTGAAGCCAAGGACTAGTACAGGAGAAGTGAAGTAGTGGGGATGGACTGACTGAATGACGTTAAAACAAAAGAAAACACATCCAAATGAAATGCTGGGTTAAACCTGAGGGTTGGAGCATAGCAAGTAAAAAATAAAAATACACTGAGGGAGCCAAAGAAGGACGGTCTAATTATTTAACTTATTTTTAGTAGATTTCAAAAGGGTGATTAAAACTTTTTAGAAAACCAAAATTTACCTTGATTTCCCATTAACTAATAATGTGAACAGCATTTGAGAAGTGGGCGGTGCTGGATGATAAATTATTCAAATGAAGTCAGGTTTGCAGCGCTCCAACCCGAAAGCGTGCTTTGAGCAGCACAAGGACAGATCCCGGTATGATTGACAGCACAATATGGAACACTGAGAGTTTTATACGGATGCTATCCATCATGTATCACTATGAAAAGCTGTAACCGGGATTGTGCTTGATTGCAATGACAGATTTATTCAAATAATTAGTAATTAAGTAAAGGCCACCGTCCAGGTTTGAGGGGAAATTATGACGTTGAACGGCAGAGAATGGATTTAGCGAAAGGCTGAAAACCCCAAAATAATAATGTAAGTGGGGATCCTTTGCTGTAGATTCTTTAGGGCACGGCCCACCCAGAGTATAGAGATCTCAAATTATCATTATTATTATTATTATTATTTTGATCCACCACGGTGACGCACTGTGTAATTATTCGCTCAACAAGGAGGTTTATTTTCTTCTTTTGTATGAAAAAGACGTGAATACATAACAGTGTATTTATCACAGGTGATTTCATAGAGATCTCTGTTCACACTAAACTAAACACAAACCAGGGGAAACGGTAAAATCTGTTACAGGGTGGACACCCCACAGTCCAGCTCCTCCACTCCGTCTCAGCTGGTTCCACTTGAGCTCCGTCCTTCTCTCTGCGACCACCTACATGGTTTTCTAATGAGTTTCTTTGGCTGCTTTTGTTGTAAATGCTCCGGGCGATAATGACATGGACACCGTGTACGGATGAGAATGAAGCCTTGCTGATAAGAGCTTCCTTATACCTCTGTGTGAAAGTGTGTCATACAGGTGTTTGTGTTATTTTGTCCACCCCATGTATGTCATTAAAATGAGCTGCAATTAGTTTGGTTGGATAAGAACTCATTTTAAAATGTAAAAAGCATAAACAATGAATGAAAACCAACTAATGATCACCATGGCAACCTGAGAGGAGTTGCTGTAACCATCGCGCCAAAGTGTCCATCATGCAGTCACCCGTTACCTTAGAAACCCCAACAGCTTACATAACAATGGCCACATGGGTTGTGTGTTTGTACATGTGTTTTACCTCTTGGGCCTTTCATTGAGGCTGGTGCTTCGGACACGAAAGGAACTTGGCTCGTGACCATCATCAAACGGCAGCAAGGCGTTGGAACGCAACCCCTGAATACGGACAATGTAAATATATTCAACCCGCCCCCCCAAAAAAAGTGAAGTCAATAAAAAGGCATCCACAACTCCAAACTAGTCCAAAAAGTTTCAGAAAGAAGAGTTTATAATAAGGATGCCAAGAGTTTGATGAAAAGATGTCTCGTCTCATTAATGTCTTGTTGAATATGAACTTGCGTGAAGCTGTTGATTGATGTATGATTTTTGATTTTTAACTTTCGCTCAGTTTGGTTTCTCATGTCTGTACTTGCATGTGTATTTGTAGGTACATGTCTGAAGTTACAATTTAAAATAGAAATTGCATTTCATGAATAAGCCAATAAAAGGTAAGTAGGAAGACAAACCAGCACCGACCTTCGTGATGTACTGAACAAAGTCCTTGCGGAAGGGGAGTCTGCAGCGTATGAACCACATGGCAATCACGTGATGGGCCAGAGAGACGATGTACTGGTTGAACCTGATGGAAATGGAAGAAACATAAACAGGTCAGAGTACGTCTTAGAGAATACTTGTGTCTTTGTGTCCATGTGAGCACTTACTTGGAGGGGTTAGTGTAGGGAAGAGAGATGGCAAACACGCTGACATACTGCTCAGCCACAAAGTTGGCATAAAGATGGGGCAGGCGAACCAGAGCTGTGAAACAGAGTAGAAGAACAAACACATCACCCAAACACCTTGACCCTGAACATTCAGCAAGGAAACTTATATACTGGAGACATTTTAAGAAAAGCTTTTGGTGCTCACTGGAGAGGAACTCGAGCATGGGAGATGCCATGGCAACGGTTGCAGAAATGTGGGTGAGCTTGACGATAAGAGCGGGGAGGAGCTTGATCATGATGTCAGGCATCTCCACCGTGCACATCGTAAGAGCCACCACACACTGCTTGGCACAGCGGTAAATGAGGCCAGTTTCGAGGCACTGGACCAGTTCTCTCTGGAGAGGGGAAATAAAATCAACCAACGTCTGCAAGCATGGAAGTAACTGCTTGCATGTATGCGAGTGCAGGGGCTGGTAAATGTGTGTGGTACACAGACAGCAGCCACATTGGGAAGCTGTTGCCCAATTGTGGATATTTGGCCGGTTGGTCGCAATTAAAGCTTCAAGCTTGATGATGTCGACAGTTACTTTCCACGGACCATCTTTTGTACCTGTCTCAACTGCTCCAGGTAGTTATGGTAGGAGGTGATCGCAGTGAGAACAGGAACCACCGCCAAATGAACATCAGTGCGAGAAAACCCCTCTGGGATCTTCTTCAAGCGCTCCGAGATCAGTCGATCTGTCACCTAAGAGCGTGCATACAAAACAATGAGCAACGCGTGGTCATGCGCACGCAAGCAAATTCACACGTGTACAGATGTATCTCTGTTTGCTTTACCATGCAGCAGAGTGTAGAGCACAGCTGGTCCAAGCTGCAAGGGGAGGTGAGCAGCAGCACTTTGTACTGCAGCGTCCAAGGCAGCTTGTCGAGAACCAGTTTCAACACCTTCCAATCGGTCTCCTAAATAAGCAAAAATGTAAGATACACAATGATTGTAAAGACAGCAGGGTAATCACCGTTGCCATTGGTTACAAGGCGCTCTGTGCAAAGTAATAAGCTACAAAAGGGACTAAATATTGGAGCAATTAGCACCTTTTGTACTCTTTGTATTTTATTTCTCCATAAGTTGAATGCAATAGTTGTGTGTGTACCATCTTGAGGCACTGCAGGAGCACGCTGAAGGCCGGCGCGTAGGGCAGGTAGGCCAAGCGTATTGATCCTGAAGCAGGCGCAGCAGTGGGGGGGGGAGCAGGGCTGCCGGCAGGAGGGGATGTTGGACCTACAGGCTTCTTTTCACTCACCCGCTTCTCTGGATCCCTGAAACCACAGAGGAGACAATTTAGTTTGAAATCTAGTTACAATGAGCCAGATGCTATTTAGAGCTGTTGCAAATGTGTTGTGTGTGTCCTCACCCTGTGTCACAGTAGCAATAAGGGCTAAACCTGATGGCTTTGTCCTTGTTGGGGACTCCCAGACGGTGAAGAGAGTCTGCTCGCATCATCAGGAAGAAGTCAAACACCTGAAACAGAGAATTAAAAGGGTAAAAAACTAAAAAAGAGTTGCATGTTCTTACAGTAAACAAACATAGAGAAGAAATGCATCCCCTCCCTCACCTGTAGTCTGATGCTGGAAGCAATAGGTGAATAGTACTTGTTCTTGTAGTGAAGCTGCAGGTGGCTGATAAGCAACTCATACACACGACAGGCGTGACTGGCTGGTAGGCTGTACAGCTTGCTCTGCCAGGAGAGAAAGAGATGAAGGTCATTCACCGGAATCATTACAGTCTCCCAGATTCAAAAATATCTCATAGGAAAAACCGCAATTCTTTTTGTTCTCAGCTGTCAGGACACACGACAAGTTTGTGAGACAAAGGAGCCATAATGTGTGCTCAAATTTCAGATCACAACACCAAAAACGGGGTCAGTTTTCCTGGGCTGCCACGTCCCATTATCTCCCTCACTATGCTTACTAGGAGACATTTCAACAATAAACCTGTGCAAAACAAACTTCTGATTGCTCCTCGTGGCCGTAACTATCGCCAAGAAAACCATCCTCATGAGCTGGAAATCAAGGAACAATCACACATCGCACAGAGGAAAGACTTGATTTTGGATCACATCTCAATAGTAAATCTACCTCAACCAGTCAGTTAAAATACAACAGAACACTCATTGTTTACTAGGTTTTTGCAAAAATGACACTAGCCATCATACTGAGATTAAAAATTATTATCTTATTTGTTCACTCGTTTTTTTTTATTTATTCATTTATTTGTGCATGGAAACAAATTCAACCCCACGGTTACATACACATAAACAACTGTTATTTAATGTGCCCCCTTTATGTTTTCCATCTAGAAAGGGTTCGGACACACATACACATGCGCCTATTTTTCCATATCCTGACCGGTTGTTTGTAATTCACTAATTTGACGTTGTCTTGATACATAGACAAAACAGTCTATGTATCTTTCCTTAAAATAAAAAAAGGTATATGTATGATTTCCGGAAATAACTTGTCAGCATCCAACTTAAATGTCACTTTGCTGAATCCAGCCCTTGGGTGTGTACCTGCAGTATTTCCAGTAGGCCCAGTATAGCAGTCCTGACGTCCTCCACCGGAGACTCTGGTGTGGTCTCCCTCTCAGAAACCTCAAGGGGCCCCGAGCACAGCAGAGAGCGACTGGCCACCTACACAGACGAAAAAACACCTCATTAAAGCCAGAATGGACTGATGAACCATCTTAACAGGGTAAAAGTGAGACAACATGAACAATTGTGTATGTGTGTGTGTGCACACACCCGCTCAATAATGTCCAGCAGGCTGGTGAAGTGGTGTGTGTTGCAACCCTCGGCGAGGTCCACCAGGAGCTGGGTGGCCTGTTTTCGGACAGCAAGGTCCCGATCTTCAGCGATCACACTGAGTTGGGGGACCACCACCATTTCAATCAACTCATCCTGGAACAAGTGCAAGAAGAAAGAAAAAATGTTTTTGGTCCTTTTATTGAACTATTCAACCAAGAAAAACAAAGATCGAAGTAAACCAGATATGAATTACCACACATCAGTGTACAACAGCAAAAGATACGTTACAAACATACAATAACAGCGAAACCGACAGTAGATCTGACAGTTTAAATGCAACAGTGTGCGAGCGCACAGACCTCGTAAAGCTGTCGGTTGGTACTGAGAACGAAGGAGAGGATATGAAGCACTTTGATCCTTATCACGCTGCGAGTCTCGTTCCTTTCAGGGAGACACAGGCAATAAGATGGAAGATTACAGAGCAGCAGAGATGAGGTGATACAGCGGTCAAGGTGATTTGGAGATTCGTTCAACATCATCACAGCCACCTTTATGTGCACCCTACCTGAAGAATTTCTCCATGAGGCGGTGTAGGCTCTGAATCCAGCCGTCCTTGGCTGGCTGGATGGACTGGGCTCTGTAGGAGATGAGGGTCAGCACTGATGCATCCTGTTAAGCAGACACACAAGATTAAGAGGAGAAAGGTAGAGGCAGTGTGATGGAGGACCGAATGAGAACACACAGGGACACCAAGCAATTTACATTTGAAAAGCACTCACAGGTCTCTTGTCAGCACATTTCTCCACCAGACTGAAGAACTTCTCCGTGGAGCCGTGGTAACCGTTCTGCTCGTACAGCTCCTCCACGTTGGTCAACAGCTCGTACACAATGGACTTCAATTCCGCACTGCCGATTGTCTGTGGCGGCGGACGGGCCACGTGGTCAAAAACCAACCGGTATTTAAGTGTGTGTTTGTGTGCGCGTGCAGTGTGTACCTGGATCTGTTGCAGCAGTCGCTCTATGATTCCCAGCAGGATGTCCCAGGTGACCACCTGCAGCTCTTTGCCGTACTTCTTGATCAGTCTGGTGATGGAGAGGACGATCTCATAGGACACCACCTCATTGGCACACGACATGGCCTGAGCGGCAGCGGAAAGTGTTAGAGGAAGTTATCACAACTGATCTAGTCATTTTTTCTCAAACTCTTTCATTTACTTATTTTTAATGTATCTTTCAATGAATTATTGCTCAACTAGGAATGTGGAAACAACTGTTATGTCACATTTGATACGGCCTCATAGAAAATATCTAGAGTATAATTAACGAGACTAACGAAGATTCAGCCTAGTCCTCAAATAGTTGTACTTAGCACAACAGTGTACAATGTGACATCTAGTGTAACCAACTGAATACCTCATACTAAGCCATCTTAAAATATGTCGCCATAAAAAACATTATGAATTAGACACAAACTTTTGAATGAATATACTGCGCAAGTCCTACCTTGTAGAAAGATGGTAAAACAAGGGTTGGTGTGTTTTTGAGGGCAGGGAGTCTGTGTGCGCCCCACAGTGCCATCCCAACAAAGAACACAGCTCCTCTCAACAGCGGAGCATCCTCCTTGTACACGCTGGTGACACGCACAGAACAGAACAACCATCACAACAGTGTACGACCGCACCTCCGGCTCAGAATTATTCCAAAACTACTCAATACCTCTCCTCCATTATGCGGCACATGGTGTAAATGGCACTGTGGCCGAGGTGAGTGCCCAACACCTTCCTCATCAACTGCAGAAGCCCAGAGGGGAGACGATCAGAGGAGGCGGTCTTGGAATGATGCAATGAGTAATACAGTGTGAATATGCATATTTCACCTTCCAGCAGGATTCACAAAACTCCTTGAAGTTGACGGTTCGACAAAGTGTGATGATGAAGACGGTCAGAGAGTCTGAGGGAAGGCAGTTGTAACACACCACTGCATCCAGCACTTGTAGCGCCACCTGGTCACATCATACATTGATCGTATTAGTCCACAGGGCAGCAGATCAGAACATACTGCAGCACAGTCCATGTTCTGACTCTTACTCAGTAATGTGTTTACCAGGGAAAGAAAACAGTAGCTTTACTGCAGGGAAAGTCTTAACAAAATATTTGAACAAATAATGTTTTGATTGTTTCTACAGTTGACACTTAAAATAAGTGCTTATGATTTTAGTTAGTAGTTATGGCTGCTTCAGTTTTTTTTGTTGTTTTTTTTACATGAAAAAACAAAACAAAAACTCACGTCAATATCTGTTGAGGATGTTGTTCTGTTGCACAGGAGACAGATGTTCCTTCAGGGAGCACAACAGAATAACAACATTAATATTAATAACATGTTCTTGGGGGGAAAAGTGTAGTCTGTTTACAGTCGACTTACTGGACCATGATGGAAACATGTTGGTCCAGGTAACAGCTGTTGAACTTCACCAGATTTACGAGAACGTGGAGAAAGTCGGAGGAGAGATCGATCTCCATCCAAAGGAGGACAAAGCGTGCTGAAGACAATAACCATAATAAGACGGAGAAGACTGGCCAAGCTTTTACAAGTAACAATTACAAACATTACTACAGTGGTTCATATTGGCTTAAATAAACAGACTAGTACCCAAAATAATACCACCCATATTTTTCACACGTTTACTTTTATTTTTTAATACCTATGTCCTCTTCCAGGTACGTGATGTCTTTTCCGTTCTCCGTCAGGGCCTTAAAGACTTCCAGCCTACCAGAGACGTCCTCATTGCGCGGTTGGTAGTCTCTGATCACATTGAAAAAGTACGCTCTCAAAGGCCCGAGCCGCTCACCCTTCAAAACAAAACGAAGGAGCAGAAAGTTTTAAAACGACAGGAAGTATAATCACAATTCCTATTTGCTTGCATGTGTATCTCGTCTCTATACCTGTCCGTGTATAATGGCCCTCAACAGCTGCAGGACTGCATGTCTGGCCTCCGCAGGCTGATCTGGAGTCAACATGTCCTCCACAGCTTTCCATACAGCCTCCACTGCATTCTAAAGCAACACATAGGTGTACACACACAGATTGTGAGTCATACAGAAGGTAACACATAGTGCTGTCAAAATGAAATATGTCACAACTGTAGTAGACGCACTTCCTCAAATTTCTTTGTTTTGGCAAGATCACAGACGTGGATCATCATGCGAACGCGGTTGCTCAGACCGCAGTCTGGTTGGAGCTCCTGAAAAACATCAACAGGAAGAGGAGAGGCCGTGACACAAGGCATGATGGGGAAACCAAACGGGGTGAGTCTGAGTGTGAACCAACATGCACGGACGCTCATCTCTTCTGCACACCTTGATGAGGTCAGTCGTAATGATGACCTCCGATGGTCTGGTTTCACTCTGTTTGCTCGGTGGGCGGGGGGTTCCCAGACCAAGCATCCCCTTAAACTTGTCCTTCAGACTCTCCTTGCTCTGATTTTTATTCATGGCTGGGACTGACTGCTGTCTGAAGAAAGAGCAACATGCATTTAGGACATTTCGTGTTACAGCTTGGATTGCTGCAAAGCAAGAAGCAATACCTAAAAGGTTAGACAAAGCACTGATCGCCAATTCAGCCAAATAAAAAGAACAGTTCTCATAGGGACGATCTCCTTCATAATAATTATTCCCACTCAAAAACGTGTTTGACTGCATTAGACAGAGACGAGGATGTTGAATTATTGCTGCACAATCACTTCAGAGCACATAACTGTTTGACAGTCAACGGAAAGTTAAGTGTTTACTTTTTATTCTCACATCCTTGTCTTTTTTTTAATTGACTAACTCTGGACAGCATGGAATCTATTTGACTTTGTTTTTCCCCAGATGAAGTGATCCACTTCTGCCGATCTTTACCGCCTCTTGAGTTTTTCTCTCACGTGCTTTGGCATACAGAGATTGTTGCATGTTATTGTATTACAATACCAGGTCTGTGTGTTTAAAACATTCAACAAACAACTTGTAGAGCTTTAGCATGGCTGCACCCACTTACCTCTGAGTCATATCATTTTTAGGCATGTCATTTGGAGTCTCGGTCTGAGGTCGTGTGAACTTGGGGGTGGGGGGGTTAGGGAGAATCTGCTGTCATGTGGACTAGACAGAGACCGAGGGGAGGACGAACAACGCCCGTTCTGTTTCAGCTCAACAACAACAACAACAAACACGTCGGTGTAACGCTGACCCTCCGACAGGAGCGACTAGCGTCACATCTGTGGACACTTGACATGAAAAACAATCCGCCTTATAATTATTGGGATGAATGTCCGATGGCGCTTGTGAACCCGTTAGCTACGCTTCATATTCCCTGTCACGAGCTGTTAGCGCTCATCTGTAGCTTTTTTAGGGGTCTGGCGGCTTTGTAAAATGAAAATAATAATAGAAATAAACTCCTCTCACCTGGTTGCAGCGGAGTCGGGTCAGCTTACATTAGCGAGCAGCTTTCAACCAACAGAGCCGTCCATTGATGTAACTACTGGAATCTGGTTCTTGTCCAGGCTCGGTTCTTCGCTCCTGGACCGGATGACACACTAATGATGCGACAGGAGCCACTTCCTTTAAAAACACGTCAGGTCCTTTTACTGACGGGAAATGTAGTTCTGAGAGAGCTAAACGCCAACTATGCTAAAGCCCCGTTGTTATTCTGGGTCAAAATACATACACGAAAAGGGAAAATGACACTTGTGCTAGAATACGTTTCCAGACGAACTTACAAAACTTCTTTCTAGTAAAATAAGAAGTATGCCACTAAAAACGAGCACGTCACCCGACAGTTAGCTTGACTGACAGCTAGCTAGCTGAACATGCTAACGACGCTGAAGTTGGTTCCACGTTGGAGCAGCAAGGCGCACCGTCACCAGGCCGCCTGCGGGTGGAGCTTTGAGGAAGCAAGTTAATGTCTAACACATTGTATTACTTTAAACAACTTATATTTGTGACGTGTTTGACTGTCCTAGGTATTACATTATCTAATTCTAATTATGGTCATTTGTTCAAAAAGTTAAGAAGATTATTTATTTGTTGTTTAAATATCTACATATATAACATCTACATTTGTAAAAGCTTGAAATTAAATATATACAAAATATAAATCCACTCTGCATACCTGGTGCATTTAAATTTCTTGGTATCCTCTCTATATTACAACGATACTATTCATGCAAAACATAAGAATAAGCAACACGATGAGCTCTACCTCTATTAACTACTTAAGCACATGTATTGTATAATTTAGTAGTGTGGCCGTTGTGGTAAACTTAAATAATCATCCATTTAGTCTTATTAACATAAACATTAACCCATTATCTATATGGCGTTTTAAAAGCTAAAGACTGCCATATATATAATGTATACTAACAAAAATACATTTTATGGCTATGGTTTTAAATAGTATTTTATGTTTAAGTGGAAGTTGTTTTTGGATTAATTTGAAGGAAAAAAATCCTGGTCCCCTCGTGACCAGAATCTACGAATGAGAAAGTAGCTTCAGGTCGATCTAAATGCTTCAAGTCCTCCGCAGCACGAGGATCCGTCATGCAGTCCAGTGCGTCGCTATGACCTCTCCTTATTTCAGGCACAACGGGTCCGTCATTACGCGCAGTGGTGACCAAAATGCTGCGACCTCTCTGCGGTCTAAACTTACCAGCAGCCGGAGCAATGCGGGTCCAGTTTCCTCTGTGGCTGTAAAGGTGGAGGAAAAGGAGGAGGAGGAGGAGGCGAAGATCGTTGAGCAAAGACCCTCCTCGGCTCCCTTACTAACGGGTAATGTTTACTTTAGACTGAACGTGGACAACTGAGTGGGATTCAGCTCCTCCATCCTGTCTCCCCTGTGCTCCTCTAGGCGGCTGCCAACCTGAAAGAGAAACTTCCCCATCGCCTTCCCGCTCAAAGACACAGCTCAAAGTGGAATATGACAAGGATGAAGGTGCAGAACACTGGGAACCTCCCAACTGGGAGAAGCAATGGAGATACGTTCGTGAGATGAGGAGCGGCCGTGATGCACCTGTAGATAACATGGGAGCAGAGAAATGCTACGACTCGCAGGCTCCTCCACGTGTAGGTGTGGTTTAGTTGTTTTTCAAAGCCTACGTCATTGTTTTAGTCATTTGATCTTTTTCCTCGTGCTGTCTTCACTGTTGGTTCAGGTGAGACGTTTCCAGGTGTTGGTTTCCCTCATGCTGTCCAGTCAGACCAAGGACCAGGTGACAGCGGGAGCCATGAAGAAGCTTCGAGCTCATGGCTGCACCGTAGAAAATATACTGGCTACTGATGATGAAGCCCTGGGAAAACTCATCTACCCTGTCGGCTTCTGGAGGGTATATGCAGAACATGTTTAAGTGTTTACATGAGCCGTGCTTCTTTTTGGGGGGGGGAGGGACCTTAATTAATCATTTTCGCTACGTTTCTTCTCTAGACTAAGGTGAAGTATCTGAAGCGGACGTCGGCCATGCTGCAGAAAGACTTTGCAGGGGACATCCCAGACAGCGTGCAGGGGCTGATCGGCCTGCCAGGAATTGGACCCAAGATGGCTCACTTGGCTATGGACATCGCCTGGGACCAGGTGTCGGGCATCGGTGGGAACAATCTCCTGAAACATGCACAGTCACTTACAAAATCAGATTTAATAAAATAGGTCCAATGGAGCAGCTTCGATTCACATGGTTTGAACCTGAACTGCAAGTTTTACAATGATGTAATTGATTGTTGATACAGAAGACATGAATGGACTAGTTGTATTCAACCGCACCATGTACTTCTGGTTTATATAATATATATATATATATATATGGTTCATATCTTTGCGTTCAGGCGTGGACACACATGTGCACCGTATCTCCAATCGTCTGGGCTGGCTCAAGAAACCCACCAAGAACGCAGAGGAAACACGCAAGGCCCTGGAGGAGTGGCTGCCCAGGTAATGGCAAGATTTATTCACCGCTGACCGTACGATCCGATTAAGACGGACCAACCCAGAGCCACCGAGGCTGACCTCCAGGTACAGGGGTCAATAAAGGGTGTCTGATAGGACCTCTCGACCACTTATGTGTTGAGTGATAGAAATCAAGTCTGGATGCAGGTTGAATGTATTGTGATGCTGCTCCTTCGCTCTGCCGCAGGGAGCTGTGGAGCGAGATCAACTGGCTGCTCGTGGGTTTTGGTCAGCAGGTTTGTCTTCCGGTTAACCCTCTCTGCTCCGTGTGTCTGAACCAGTACAGCTGCCCATCCGCCCACCAGACCTCTCCCACAAAGAGGCCTAAAGCCGGATCCCCACTGGCTCCCAATCCAACCTCCTCCTTAACAACAAAAACTGAACAACCCGCTCTTAAACATGAGAGGACAAAGACGGAGCCACTCGGCAATCCTGTTTCCCCCAAAGCCAAGAGGAGCTTAAGAAAATAAGATGCTTATGGTTGACGCATACGTTTTAGTCTGAACAAAGATACCATGTGTATGAATGTATATATCCCTGAGTTTAAAGGTTCAGAATTGACATTTTGTCAATATTTGAGGGTTTTTTACACTGTAGCTCTGCTGTAAGATATAATAAGATTATATATTTTGTACTGTTGGTGCTTTATTTTTTATTACAAGTAATACAATAAATGTTGAACGATGTTTAAAAATGGTTCTTTATTATGGCAGAGAGAGTTTTCCTGATGCAACAACAGTGAAAGCACTAAATATACAACATGCCGATAGACTAAGAGACACTACATTGTCTCAATTCCTTATTCATGACAGCTGGAGTTGATGCTGATTGTATTCATCGATTAAGTTACTTGGCTGCTCACTATCTTGCTTGACACACTGCAGTAGACACATGTACACCGTGTTGTGTGTTAAATGGATATTTGAAATATAAGATTACAGCAGTCTTCCCTTAAATATCAATAAAACACACCCTCCTACCTGTCCTGAATAAATTAAGATAGTTCATTTTGAATTGGATAAGAGCAAGTAAGCCTGAGCTCATATTTCTTGAACCATGAAATCCTCCATTACGCAACCGTTCGTCTATTGATCTCGAGAAGGCGATCGAGGGCAGATGGTGACGATTATCTTACTGTTCTCAGGTCACAGGTTCTTCTCCACGTGGCGAGCATCGCTAGACGGACTCTAAACAAGAGCAAATATCCTTGTCCCCATTTGAATCTTATCCACTGACCAATACTTTCTTCAGACTAGTGATTTCATGCCAGCGCGTGGAGGTGTGCGCATCCAGGGGACGTGCACGGCATCTGTTGTTGACGCCTCACTCTCGCGCCGCCTCGGACAGAAGGGCACATGCCCAGCTGACGAGGAGAATTAAGTGTTACGTGCTAGGAAAAGCTTTCTAATCTCTTGGATTATTCCTCCAATGGATGGGATTTAGCCGCCGTCCGGTTTTTGTGTTTTACGCGCACTCTCATTTGCGCCCCTGGAAGTTACATAATGGAATGAACGCTCATTACTTTTTTATTTTTGCTCTGTAAGCAATTGTCGATATTGATGGACTCGGATCATGCTAAATGATGATATTTCGGTCAGCGGAGCGCCAAGACGTACATTGGATTAATAGCCAGAGACTTCCCATCGCTCTTGGGCCAAGCAGTTGTTTGTTCTCCCGTGATTCAGCCCTTGCCCCCCGTTGATGCTCCGCGATGGAGACTGAGTTGAGACCTCGGCTCTGTTTCCTGACAAAAGGAGCGCGCGGCTATGGGTTCCACCTGCAGGGCGAGAGGAACAGAGGCGGACAGTTCATCCGCAAAGTGGAGCCCGGCTCCAGCGCTGACCTGGGGGGGCTGCGACCAGGAGACCGGGTGGTGGAGGTGAATGGTGAGAACGTGGAGAACGAAACACACTATCAAGTAAGTGATGGCTTAATGAATGATTTTTTTTTAATGCACAAATTAGTGCTTGCGTGATAAAAAGAGGGCAGGAGAAACGTGTACACTCTCTGGGGGATCAACAATGAGTTCTGTACCTGTTAGACTACTTTTTCTTGTCCCGAGGAGGAGGAGGAGGAGCAGAGGGGGGCTGCTTAAATGGGTCAATGTGAGCATTGTGTAATGGAATCACTGGGTGTCTTTGTAGTGGTAGAAGGTCACTTTTTAGGGTGAACAACAGGATGAGACTCCTCTCTCCTCCCTGCAGGTGGTGGGGCGTCTCCGTGAAGTGCCCCACCGCACCAGGCTGCTGGTGGTGGACAAAGACACGGATGACTACCTCCACACCTGTGGCCTGGGATGCACCGAGGACCTGGCCATTGAGATGGGAACCTTGTCCCCGCGGCCTTCGCCCGGACCCACTCCTTCTGCTTCTCCCAGAGAGAAGTCCCCTCTTACACCCAAAGCCAACCAGACACACTTCTTTTACCCTCCTACTAAGACCTCACAAGCCAAGGTCAGGACATACTCTGTCACATCAAGTACAGGGCCAGACACAGAGGTAAGGCAGCAATACAGATCCTCGTTAGTGGGTCCCTCACACACACTAAAGATCCACGTGGGCTTCTAAAGATGATCTGTATAGTTTCTATTAGAAGAAAAATGAAGGAAGGGTCAACTTTCTGGAGTCCAAGGGTGAGGGGTCAGGGTCTGCAGAGAGCCAGTGAGATGCTGTGTTACGAGTGCGTGTGACACTGAAACTGTGCTCAGTTTGTGACCGGATGTCTGTCTAACTAATCTGGAATTGAGCACTGCTGTTATTCCAGCACTAAGCTCAAGTGCTCTGAGGGGGTGAGGTAAGCTAAGGAAATCAATTCATTCAACTTCAGTCATTGCATTTTCAAAAGTTAACGTTGGCTGGATGGAAATAATTTTTTCAAATCAAGCGGAATGCCTTGGACAGAGATAATACCAACACAGTGTGCATAATCACCATTATTAAAGCAAAAATGTGTCTATAACGTTCTTTTTGGCGCATGAAAGGAGTGCAGGGGAAACACATTCAACTGGGAATGACACAGCAGGTTTAAACTGATTTCTCGCTTTATGGCATTTTATAGTCCAATTTGACACTTTTCCCGCCATACAAACATCTGCTTTACAAGTCACTGTTGTCGCTGAGGCCTTCTATCATTTTAAATCCACATTGTATTCAAAGAGCGCCGTCTTTGTGCATACGGATCGCAACCTTGCAAACAGCCGTGGGATTTCTCCCACCTGACTGGCAGGCCAAAGATAAAACCCTGCTCACCTGACGCGATTCCTGCAAAAGCACACAGAACTGTGGATATCTTTCAGTTAGCTTGAATGCAAAGTGGTGTAATAATGTGTGCGTTCGGTAGAGGTTTAAAGCGTTTTTGTGGGATTGAATGTCTGCTGGGAGGAAGGTATCAAGGGAGGGAGGGATCGGATAGCAAAACAAATCAAACTTTTTAGATGAGTATCTGTTTTTGTTGGCACACTATCTCCCTGGGAACTTGCATGCGTAACGACTTTACAATGCAAGCAAATACACACAAACCAATTCAAATTCCCTTCGTTTCTGTGCCAGCGGTGGGACTTGGCAAAAGCGAGACATCAGCGTAACGTCTTACTGTTATAACCAGGAGCTGTCCGTCAGAGACTGAGCTCAGTGTTTGGGCTCAAAACAAAGTGGACCAGGATCCTCTGGTGCAGACCCTCCTGTCAGTCTGCCATCTGTTTAGCCGGAGGCAGGGTAAATACAGGCTGCCCTTTGGCTGGTCATCACGTCCGTCTTAATCAGTTAGAGGTTCAGATCAAACAACATCATGCGCGTTAAAGCTGCTACCAGCACGGGCTGCAAATATGAGCCGAACGAAGCTCTGACCAAGACCTCAATAAGCTTAAAAAAAGTACTTGTAAGTAGCGTCCTCTGTTTTAAAGTCCTGTTGAGGGCCATTGAGTCTGTGCTTTAATTCATTAATACACCTGGCAAATGGCTGTTAAAAGGCCTCCTGTCTTTTAGTGAAAGCTACTGTGGCGTCTTAATCCAAGGCCAACACAAGCTTTGTACTTTTCAAATGCTTATTCAGCATTTAAGACACAAACACACACACACACACACACACACACACACACGTAATCACTCCCTCTCCTCTCACCACTTCTGTGTTATCCGTCCTGGGACATTCACATTGTACATGTAAATAGATAGACGCAATTTAATCTTAATCTTATTATGGCAGCAGATACCCTTATATACTAGTCTTACATAACGACGGTGGTGCTACGACAGCCAAGCAGCAGACACACTTCCTTCACACACACACACACACACACACACACACACACACACACACACACACACACACACACACACACACACACACACACACACACACACACACACACACACACACACACACACACTTCCTTCACACACACACACACACACACACACACACGCACACACGCACACACACACGCACGCACGCACACGCACACACGCACACACACACCAAAATAAAACACCGCAACTTCTATTTAACTCTATTATTTTTCCTGTTTGATTTATGGTATTTGACTCATCTGTAAAACACCAAAGGCGATCGCGGTCACTTCTGCGATTAGTATAGTAAGATATTAAATTGGAAGTATTGATTTGACACTGTAACTGATAAATATTCTAATTCAATTCTAGATTGATTGATCTATGTCAGAAAATAGTGAAATATGTCTGTCATATCTTTGCAGAACCCACGACACAACTTGAAATGACAGTTTAACAGTTTGACATTTTTGTTTGACAATTTCTTAAAACTTTTATCCATTTGTACATAAACATGTTTCTGAACAAATTTGACTTGAACATGGAAATACCTGTAGGAGCAACTAGAGTATTTTTCCATTTACCACGGGACAGAAATAGTGGCCGTGGTGGAAAGATTCCACACTGTTGACTCCTTAATGTCTCTCAACAAGATCTACTGCACTTAGATCAGAAGTTCTGGCTGTGTTATGACTTTACTGAAAGTTTATACGCAACAGTAATTAGTGCACAGAACTAAACTCGTAAAATCCAGCACAATAGTCCTGCAGTAACTTCTACTCTTGTGGAGCTTTCAGAAAGGTTTTATGTTGTTTTTTATGCGATGGTTGGTGTTATTATTTTATTGCATTGCAGTTGTCATTTACAACTTTGTAGGGAAATGATATTCCCAAAATTTAGTATACATATTAAGGAAGTTTTTGATAGTTCATTTAACAAGCATTTTTAATTCATGAGAATTTTTTTCTATAACAAGCAGCGATTCATCTGCAGGCTCTTGGAATTGGTTCGAGTTCAATCCATCAAAACAAATATCAAATCTACATTGATTTATTGTCAAGCTAGTTAAAACGGAGCAGACTATTGACATTCTACACTTAAAATGCATTATAGTGCATGGATATTGTAACTGTCCACTGTGATCCGATTACACAATCTAGGTCGGTCTTGGAAACCTATGGTTTTGCATGTGTACACAATGAACTTATAAAGTTAAGACATTTAAATATCTTCTTCTCCAATATTCTATTTTTATTCATTTATGTCCCATTACAGCTGCAGGTGCATCCCTCACCAGAGTCAACAGCTGGGCCCCGCCTCCTTCCCCGTTTGTGTCACCTGGTGAAGGGAAACCACGGCTACGGCTTCAACCTTCACAGCAACAAGACAAAAGATGGACAGTTTGTACGTTCAGTGGACCCCGGCTCCGCTGCTGAGGCTGGAGATATCAGGCCTGGGGACAGACTAGTGGAGGTAAATCCAAAGCACACACACACAAATATGACAATAAATGAGGCCGAGTAGTCATGCAGACTCCATTAATCAACCTTGTCACATGGTACATTTTAGTGAATTCATGGGAAAAACAACACCAGCCTTCCCATAATAATCAGGCCGGAGTTTGATTGGATCAGACTGGATAAACAGGATTCAGGGTTAATGGGGGGACAGGGATCATTTTGAAGGTGGAATAGAAGAAAATCAATAATCATGAATCTAGTCTTTTCATGATTTTGTCTGTGCACCTGCAAGTGCTCCACTGGCTTTCAGATATGTGTCCATGCATGTCACAAAATACCATATGCACCTTTTTCTGAGTAATTTTCTAGCTACTATGACCCACGAGCACCTTTGAAAAAATGGTTTACAACTGATTTCACATTAAGGCAGAAAAAGTAAAGCAATTAAAACAAAACCGAAAGCTCAACAGTGAGGCCCAACACAGCGAGACAAACAGCTCTAAAGCCTTAAAAAATATAGAAAGGATAAATCAATAAAACCAATGTATATGATTACAATTTTGAGCATTGAGTATTGAAAATGACTCAAATCACAGATCTATTTCAGGTCTGTGAAAGAAGACTCCCTGCTTCCTAATCTCTGCCCCCTCTCATCTGTCTCATTAGGTTGTCGTTTCCTTGTTTCTTCTCCTTCTTCCCTTTCCTCCAAAGTTTTCAATTCCTCTGACTCCCCCGTTTTCTCTGTCTCAGGTGAACGGAGTGAACATTGAGGGCCTGAAACACTCTGAGGTGGTGGCACTCATTAGAGCAGACGGGGAGAAAGTGAGTATCTTAGTGGTCGACCAGGGGACCGACCAGCTCTATCACCGACTGGGGATGCGACCAACCAGCAGCCATGTCAAAGGTCAGGCTTTGTGCACGCGCACACACACACACACACATCTATGCTGTATTTATTCCCTAAGCAAAATGTTGCATTGTTTCCTCCTTCTCTCAGAGGTCCATCTGGAAGAATCGGCCACAGAAAGCACCCCACACAGCCCGTCTCCCACCGCTGAACTACCCACCTCAGATCAACCAGTCATAAACATCACTGTGACAGACTCCCCGATCACAAGTACATCCCCAAAGTCCTTGTCAGATGGGAGCTCGGCTTCTCAGTCCTCAAGAAGTTCCACCACGCAATCAGAGCTTAGCAGCTCGGACATGAGCTTCCAGGTGACTAAAATAACGCAAGAAACGGAGCAGAAAATGTGAGTTTGTTGTGTGTGCGCATGACACATGTACGTTTGTGTATAATGTAGGTCCACGATGAAGACGAGCCGTTCATGCACAGTGGCCTGCGTTTCAGTCCCACCGCTGCTGAGGCTAAACTTAAGGCCCTGGCCAGCCGCAACAAGAAGAGAGCACCTGCTATGGACTGGAATCAGAAACATGAGATCTTCAGCAACTTCTGACCACAGAACACAAGGAAAACATAAGAATTGCAAGAACGCCATAGCACGAGATATACAATTTGAAATCTTCTCTGTTCATGTTATAATCTTTAAAACTGTAACGCAATCTTGCAGAGGCACGGTGACAGAAAGAGAAAAGAAAAAGATGCCGGTTTTAATATTATATAATAATAATAGTTATATTCCTAAATCATGTTCTAGGATATTATTCTACCGCATCTATAAGGACAAAGACACATTCTGTTGCTGTGTCACTTTTCACTAAAGGAAAATATTTAAAAGACGAATGGTAAACTAGACAGATGAGAGACATTGACCCTCTGATCTACAGTTACGTTTTTGAGTGTTTTCTCTCTCAAATGTTCTCAATTGAAACTCCTCACAATGTAAAATAAACTTTCAGAATATGTGTAAATGCCAGTTAGACATCAATTCAATTTGTTAATCTTTAGTGAAATGTGTCAAGTTGGGTGAACCATCCTTTGGAAGCCCAGTATTCATGATAAACAATGTTCAGACTAGACTGACCTTTTGACTGTCTCATCCAAGAGCAGTCGGCCTCTTAAGCACATCGTACTTGAAAAGCATCTCGGCCCAAAAGATAGAGGTTCCATTATTAAGTTGTGCGTAAGAGGAGACCGTCATCAGTTGGGCATCCTCTGGATTAGTGTAGTTAACCAACGGCTCACTTTACCTGCACTACCACACTCTGCCACAATGAGTTTCTTTCATTGTCTGTAACATCCGCTAGCATGCTAGCTACACACCACCAGCTGACAAGCATGCTAGCTACACACCACCAGCTGACAAGCATGCTAGCTACACACCACCAGCTGACAAGCATGCTAGCTACACACCACCAGCTGACAAGCATGCTAGCTACACACCACCAGCTGACAAGCATGCTAGCTACACACCGCCGGCTGACAAGCATGCTAGCTACACACCGCCGGCTGACAAGCATGCTAGCTACACACCGCCAGCTGACAAGCATGCTAGCTACACACCACCGGCTGGCAAGCAGCTAGCTACACACCACCGGCTGACAAGCATGCTAGCTACACACCACCAGCTGACAAGCATGCTAGCTACACACCACCGGCTGACAAGCATGCTAGCTACACACCGCCAGCTGACAAGCATGCTAGCTACACACCACCGGCTGACAAGCATGCTAGCTACACACCACCGGCTGACAAGCATGCTAGCTACACACCACCGGCTGGCAAGCAGCTAGCTACACACCACCGGCTGACAAGCATGCTAGCTACACACCGCCGGCTGACAAGCATGCTAGCTACACACCACCGGCTGACAAGCATGCTAGCTACACACCGCCGGCTGACAAGCATGCTAGCTACACACCACCGGCTGACAAGCATGCTAGCTACACACCGCCAGCTGACAAGCATGCTAGCTACACACCACCGGCTGACAAGCATGCTAGCTACACACCGCCAGCTGACAAGCATGCTAGCTACACACCACCGGCTGACAAGCATGCTAGCTACACACCGCCAGCTGACAATTACGCTAACTATAAACTACCAGCTGACAAGGATATATCATTGCTGACAGCATGTTGCTCCACCAACGAGTGACGGAAAGCAACTTTGCTCCACTTAACTTCAATAACAATGTGAAAAGCTAAACTAATTCATAATTCAACATAAATTCGAAGAATAGACTCCTGGGTATAATATTAACAGCATCAGATGAAGCAAGCAGGCCAATTCGTTATGTTTTCAAAGTACGGTTTTGTTCCGGTTTCCATTCGCTGATGACCTACAAATGTACAAATTATTTTTTTAAATTTCTATCAGATCATCATAAAGTCCTCTTTTGCCACCATCAAGCACCATTGTTACGCCGGACGGAACAACCATAGTAAATCAAATGGTACTTTTAAATGTACAATTCCGGTGAAGGTAATAGCTGCAATGCTGTTGTTAAACTGAGAAATGCGTACAGCATCCTCAGTGTTAAATCACTACACTGGTGCCTGTGATTCTGTCCTGGACACACCATGGAGTCTTATTTCCAGTGAGAACACATGACTGGAGCCGGACCTTCAGCTGCAGGAGAAAATACACTTTATGGAAAAGTGCAGATGGAAGTTATAATTCTGTTACTGTGTTAACAGCATCTATTCTCACAAACACACAAAAAAACACTGAAATATCAAAAATGCATAATTTGCCTCTGTGGAATAAAGTTGGTCATTCATGTGGGATGTTATATGTGGATATACTGAACTGTAGTGTGAAGCGTGAGGACTGGCTATTTTCATTAAAGGCACATTAGACCTCAAACACTTTTTCTCAAAAAAAGACACCAGACTGGAAACGGCCTTCAGCATGCACGACATGATTTATTTAAAAATCCCAGCGATTTTACATACATAAACTATAAATCATATAAAAGGCTCAAAGTATTTTATTTCCATTGACTGTCAAAAGGAAACCCACAGAAAGACAAAAAGATACCAAAGTCAGCCTGCCAAATTGCAACCATATCATGCTCCTTAGTATATAAACAGAGTTTAGAAAATATATTTCCTCATCTCCTGTCATCCCTCCTTTGTTCCCATTGTCAAATTTAAAAATCTCTCACACCCCTCCCTTCCTTTAAACGTATTGCAATAATTAATCTGTTACTGAAGCAGACTACTGTAGCACCATCTAAAGAAAATATACACTGACCCATCAGATACAAAATCTCAGCTGCACAAAAACACAAACAAAAAGCAGCTAAGATTATTTTACCAGTTTAGAATAAGGAGGCCGTGGGAAAATAACTAGACTGGGGCTCAGATTGTCTTGAAGTGATTAATGATGGAGCTGATTATCTCAGTGGTCAGTCTCGGTCAATCAAGTGCCAACAAGTGAGTGTTTCCAAATGTCTGCCCGCTGGAAACCCCAGAATATCAATGATAAAGAAATATATCCCTGTAATCCAGTTCAGTCTGGAGAAATCTTTATTTGCCTGAACTTTTTAATCATAATGATGCAGGTATTGATTATTGAATCAGCATTGTTCAATGCTCTTTGGCAGTGTCCTAGCGCTTGTCTCCTTTTAGGTATATTGTGCTCTCCTCTAGGAAATTGAGGTGGTGTGTTGGTGTGTAAAGGGCAATCAGACTACTCTGAAATACATGTCTCTCTCTCTCTCTCTCTCTCACACACACACACCAAACTACACTTTATTGTACCCCTACTAGGCACAAATCACACAACTATCACTAACTAGCCAAAAGATGCTCATACGCGAAAAACTCAACTCATGCGCACTTACTCATGCTGGATGTCACACACACGCGTGATCTCACACACGTACACCAAACTCCTCAGCAATATGGCAAAGTTAGTCATTGTAAAAGTGCTGATTAGTCCCAGTTTCACAGAGTTGTTTTTATTTGCCATTTAGTATTGGAATATTTTTGCCAGTCAAAGACACTTAATTTCACAGTGCAACACAGTATGACAAACGCTGACATTAGGGTCGAGACACATATGGATGAGGTTAAAAAAAGTCCATACAAAACCAAAATAGTTAAAATAAAATGTGCAAAAACAACTTATCAGTCACTGAAAAAAGCATTAATTCCAATATCTTTTTTTGCGTTAATTGTGCGAATTTAAGTCCACTATAGAAACAAAAATTGTCAGTAGCAGCAAAAACAAAAAAAGAAAAGAATATGGACCATTTTTAAAACATTATAAAGATCACAATGACATTGCCAATTACTGTTTTACTTAAAGGTATCACTATAGCATTAAATGGATATCAGTACAAATGTAGACATACACATACACACTCATTCTTGCACACTAACACTTGGTCACAGTTAACAGGTGCCAAGGACATCGCGGTGGGAGTCAGGTTGTAGCTCGGTACCATATCAAAAACAATACATATTTCAGACACAGTTAACACAAAATGCCAAAAGAGGATTTACAAACTGCACATGCACACACAAACACACACCCACACCCACAAACAAAACCCAAAAGAGGACAACTAAGGATGTGATTTGTCTTACGGTTTCCTCCCCTCTGGTCAGAAATATGTTAGCCCTAATCCTCCCTTACTAGAGGAATGGTTTCTGTGGAGCCACGAGGAGAGACACTCGCTCTTATTCTTTATCCCTCTCAGGTAGAAAATGGGACAGGAGTATGTCAGATAGATGGATAGCTCTGTGAAGCAGCACTGAAAATGAAAGGTAGGATACAAGAATGGAAAGCAAGATTTTCTTACAGCTAAGTAGAATTCATATTGAATCCTATTCCCCAGAAAAGAAAAACATCACCCAGAAAACAAGTGGAGACCCCTGTCAGTCGGTGTCAGTCTGTCCCTAACTACACATAGGTCTCAAAATGTCTAAATAATAGTGCCCCCACAGTCAGTTCCATGTACTGCATGAGCAGCATGTGTGTGTGTGTGTCTGAGTCCGCTATTGGTTACTCCCATGGTTAGCAATCCCATCAAAATCTCAAATGTCCCTGTTCTCCCAGAAGCAGACCTTTTTTGTGGCTCTTTCCCTGCATTGTAACAGATTTCCCTCCCTCTCTTTCCCTGACTCTCTCTTTCCAAACTTGTCTAAGCCTCCATGTCCTACTTTGTGTCCCTCGCTATCTGTCCCTACAAGTTAGTTTTTCTGTGTCGGGTCCCTGCCTAGTTAATCTAGAGGAGTCCCTCTTTCCCACCCTCCCACCCGCCCACCCTCCCGCTATGGACAAACACATAGGGCGTGGGGGCCGTCCGTCAGGGGAGCGGCAAAAAGCGTCCCTCTCCCCCCCCCCCAGATCAGGGCAGTGCAATACACAGATGGATGAGTTTCCCATTCACCCTCCTCCTGCTGGCTCACCTAGGAGGACAGACACAATGAGGTTTACATTTGTATACCTTTGGGTGATGATAGTATAGATAATAAAATATAAAGATAACAATTTGGTTACCTCTTAAGGTGGGTGTGGAGAATCTAAACGCCGTAGCAGGCTGCCAGTCTCTCCTTCAGCAGTGGCGGAAACTGCTCTGAGAACTGCTGCCAGTTCTCCTCCCCAACCTGCTCCTTAAAACCATGCAGGATCTGGAAAGATGGAGGATATTTTATTTATTCATTTCTGCGTTTTATTTCCGGCAAGTTGTCAATGTTGTACTTTATGTACTTTTTAACTAGTTGTTCTTTTTTTCTGTTATTTACCTTAATCTTTCTGCTATTCTATTTTGCAATGGTGTCAGCACTACTTCATAAATGTACTCCCATGTCCACTGGCATTCTTCTTATGTAATGTTTTATCAAACTCTGGCACAACAATTTCCTTTAAGTCAAATAAAGTTATAATAAAATAATTCAAATCATTTACATTTCTGACCTTAAGGAATATTTAACTCCTTAAGCAGTCTTGGTGTATTCCCAAGCTGAGCTACGATGTGGACTCTGGGCCTACCTGAGATGGAGTGAGCTCCTCACCTTGCAGAACATGTCTCTCAAGTCGTCCTTAGGATTCACCCAGGAGGCCACAGCATCACAGAAGAAGATGAAGTCCTGGAGAGAAGGTTTTATTGGGAAGGCCTAAAACACCCATGGTGGCAGTAACTTAATAACTGCAGTGCATAGGTCTCACCTGCACCACACCCCCTGGGTTCACGCCGATCATCATGCAAATCCCACGGAAGGCAGAGTCTTTTTCCTCGTTGTCTCTGATGTTCCGCAGAGACGTACACCTGCCATGTGCAATATCAACCAATGAGAGCTGTTAGATATCTCTATTCTGTTACTAATTAGAATGTGTCTTATTTTATAAAGTGAGAAAGAGTGATCCAAAACAAGTTAAGATAGGAACAGCCGACCGTTGTCTTTCAGTGTGGGAGGTAGTTTGTATTTTTTCTAAGCTTGAGATAACTCAGACTTCAGAGTTTCATTCTCATGACTCGCTGATTGCAATTGTTTTAAGAGTATACTTAAATAATGTCAATACTGCAGCTCTCGTAATGCTGTTTGTAGCACTATTGCACAAAAAAAAAAATGGAAAAGAAAAACACGTTGAATATTCCCTCACCAGGGTCGGATAAACTGCGGCAGCAAGGGTGCGACCTCTTGAGGACACACGTAGCCCAGTCGCCCGATGCTGATTGCTGGAAGAGGAGAAACAACGAGTGTTAGGTCTGTGTGTGTGTGTGTGTGTGTGCGTTATCATGACACTAAAATCCCTACCAGTACGAACATATCAAAAACATCTGTCCACTTCCCATTAAAAACTAGAATTAAAAAAATACTAGTGAAATATCTGTGCACGTACCGGTGTTCTCCAGCAGGGTCTTGGGCGTGTTGGGTCGATTGATAATCTCAACCAACTGGTTCAGAACCATAGCGATGTATGGCTGCATTTCCACTCCTGAAAGAGAGACACATCAATTCACTGCCTCTCATATTCAGTCGCATAAGTACTTAACTGTATCATGTAAACATAAATTTACTCCAACTCACCCATCTGCATACAGATCTCTCCTATGGCCCAGGTAGCATTGTTACAGACAGAGATGAACTCAGGGTTCAGATTTGTCCCGAGGATTGGCATAAATTCAGCTGCAGGAGATGCAGAAGAAACCAAACACCAAATTAGACACAGAGAAAAAGAGGATGAGGGAACATTGGGTATCGTTTCTGTGATAATTACCAATACACGGCTTGACATGAGGGAAGCAGGCCTTGGTCAAGTCACCAAGTAGAGCAAATGAACTCTGTCTTACTTCAGGCATCGTATCCTGGGACAAAGGAGACAAAGACAATTGTGAACAGAATGACACTTGAAAAACGTTTGTCAAATTGTTAAAGGTTCAATTTTGATGATCTAATGTTCAAGCTGTAAAGATCTATTTGCCTTTAGTTATCTTCAAAGCCAAGACAGTTTTTCGTGATTGTAGTTTATGAGGAAGGAGAAAGGTGAGGGAGTGCTCACATTTCTCATGTACTTATTTTCCTATTATCAGTATGAAATTCAATTCCAGCTCCCAAATACTGTGGTAACCCTCCTTCCCAAACAGCAAGCATAATTATTTTGGTTTATCGACGGTGTCAGATATAACAGGCCGAAATACAGTTTAGGAGACAGCTGTGTTTTAAGGTCATCAGTAATACTGACTCTTAAAAGGAGTGATTTGTACCAGATTAACTGCAATATAAAAGGGTGGCTGCTGACAAACAGGCTGTTAGACTAATGAAGAAAAATACATGTCCAAGTGAGGACAAAACATGTGATGCAACTCTCTTTTGGAGTAGAGGAGGCTTTTTCACCAAGTGAAACGCATGGGCTCTCCTCACCTGCATGCACTGGAAAAGCAGCGTCATGATGTTACTGCGGGCCACCAGCGTGTCCACGTGTCCCCCCAGTCCCTCCGCTAAGCCGCTTAAAAGATCCAGAGCCACAATCATGAAGTCCTTGTCGGGTGCTTCGTACTGGTCTGGCTGCTGACTGTACATCTGTTACACATTAACGCACGCAAAAGGAGAGAAACGGTCAGAACTGGAAGAGGGGGCATAAAGTATTGTTTATGTAATGCATGAAAAACATAAATTGCCTCCGTTGAGTCCATGTCAGTGTGGCTCACCATGGCCTGAGCCAGTGTCTTCTGCACCAGAGTGACACAGCGCTGATAGACGGGCTCGCAGTAGGGGAGGAAGCCACTCTGCAGCGCCGTGGCAACAGACGACAGGCACTCGAGCAGAGGGAAGAGATCTTTGTCTTCGTCCTTCAGCTCGTTCCACTTGGCTATGAGCGGAGGCATCAGCTTCTCTATGTACTCCTGAATACACGAGTGTGGGATTTGACCATGTGATGATGCCCCCAACTGCTTATTGCAATATGTTACACATCTGTGTAAATGTGTGCATTTTTGTACTCACAGGCTGGTTGAGATGATGGCCCACTGAGTCCGCCAGTGTTCCTATGGCATCATACAGGATGAGCAGGTTCTTGTGCTGGTATTTGCCAAAAGCAAAAACCAGCGTGTCTAGGATGAAGCTCAGGTAAGGCACCAGCTCTGTGCACGCCTCCTCCTCCAAAGTGGCAAACGCGCTGCGGGAAAAGATGGCGAGACGTTAGAAAGGTGCATGAGCGAAAAGTGAGATTACAGAGAAGGGTCGAACAAACGGAAAAACTAAGAGCTGTACCTGCACGCTGCTTCCTGTACCCTTTTATTGCCATCCAGGATGCGTTTGAGCAGCTCGGTCATGAGGGGTTTGAGGTGAGCGTCGGGGGGCTGGCTGACCACCCAGTGGGCGTAGCGGCTGAGGGTCCAGCAGGCGATGGAGCGGACCAGGGCCTTCTTGTCACACAAACACTGGATGAGGTGGGGGATGAGCTCTGGCAGGTAAGGCACCATGCCCTGCATGCAGCCTGGAAGGACAAACAGTCTCACACATCTAAAAAAGGAAAAGACCAACATTTTTGCAAATATGCAAAGTCCCTTTCAACCGACTACGTCGCGTCTCACCCTCTGCGATGGCTCCCAGCACAAGGATGCCTGACTCCTTGATGACCCAGTCAGGGTGGAAGAGCAGGCCCTTGAGCAGGGGCAGGAGATGGGGGAGCAACTCCTCACGGAACACGTTGGCGAGGACGTCCAGAGCTGCAGCAGAACACTTCCCTGGAAACGGAAAACCGCTGACAGCATTAGGAAACTTTGAAACTAAAAACAACGCTGTTTGGAAGCCAGCATTAGAAAATAAGGGGGATGTTCCTTTGAAAATAATAAGTCATCATGAAACATACTTACAATACTACAAATACAATATGATACTGGTATATTTATCTATGATAGTAATAAATAGAACATTTGTATGGTTCCCTTTTTTACCAACTTGTTCCTGCCCAGCCTTTGAACAAATGGCATTAATATTAGTATTAGCCTACGGGAAGAAATCAACGAAAACTACATGGTGCCACCATTGCATTGATTATACATGTAATGTTGTTACTTCCTGCATCTTTTTTCCCCAACAAGCCAAGAACGGCCTCCCAATCTTCCCCCTAAACCCTAAACACTCAAGGACTTCACTGACGTCATCTGGTAGTTGACTGAGGGTTCATTAGGGTTAAATTCTAATTGCTTAAAAACTGATATTATAAGATTATAGAATAGTTTCTCTATACAGTTTGCCATATGGTCTGTATCTTACGCAAGTTCCAGTCAGACAGTGTGTCGTCGTCGTCGTCCTCGTCTTCATCGATGTCCTCTCCCTCCTCGTCCTCCCCCCCTTCGTGCTGCAGAGTGACGGTGCGGGACTTGTGGAAGCGAGGCTTGATGTCTTGCTCGCTGTCAGGAACCGCCTCATCCTCTTCGACGTCGCCCTGGAGGACAACAGCGAGAAAGGTGAATACAGAATGGGCATGAAGGGAGAAATAAAAAGAAGTATGAGGAGCTGCCAACAGCTGATGTATCCAATGGTGGCTCACCTTTAGAAGAATAATATCAATCTCAGAGTATTTCATCCCATTCACTAGGATGGGGATCAGTCTGTAAAGAGACAGACCACATTACTTATCAGATGCCATTCATACAACACCTGACTGTTAACCCTGTCCAACGATCGGTCGGCATGGACTCACTGAACCAAGTGGCCGGACAGGGCCTCTTTGCAGATGGGCTGTTCTGCGAGCGTCAGCCAGAACTCACAGGCCTCCAGAGCCACATTCTCATCTGGGTCCTGGGTCCGCTGCAGCATGTACTGGGGACAGACAACAAGAGGTGACGAGGAGGAAGAGGAGGAAAGGAAAGCCACACACTCTCCGTTAAAAATGTTTGCATGTGAGATCAAGTGCCACCCTCACCTGGATGATGCTGTGCATGTGTGGGATGAGGCGATCAATGCGAACTTCCAGCAGCATGACAAGAGCCCTGCAAACGTTCTTCCGCACTTCACTGTCCTCGTCACCAGCCAGTGCAAACAGACTCTGGATACGAAAAGAGACAAGGAGAGAAATGGGTTGAGTGGCAGAGAGAGGAAGGAGAGATTGAGGAAAAGGCGGAGAGAAGAATTTAAAGAAAGTTAACAGAAGCAACTTGAATTGTTTACACTTTACATCTTGACTGTGTTTATGAAGGACAAGTAGCAGATGTCTCTCTCATGCATCTTTATCCATAAAAGTTATGTTATGGCAAAAACTACATACATTTAAATGAAACAACAGAACTTATGCACAGAAAAACTTGTATTCAAATTAAAACACATTTTCCTTTTAATAGATAAATGCGTTGTTACACATTCCATCTCTGAAAGGAGTTACAAGTAGAGAAGCGAGGATTATTCAGCGGCTGTTTAACCTATTATGCTCACCTCAATGAAGGTGTCGATGTTGTCCATCAGAGCCTGAGCTCGACCAATGATGAACTGATTGACACATGCTATGGCATGGGACCTGAGAAAGAGACAAACCAGGAGGATCAAAAATGGTGATTGTAAAAGGAACAGTAAGCGTAAGAAGTCTAAAGACTAATGTTTCACCGACCTGATCTTGGGGCTGCAGTGCTTGAAAAACTGTAGGAATTTGGGGATCATTATGTTAAGGGGTCTGTTCAAAGCATCGCTATCCAACAACTCTGATGAATCCTCGCAGATCTTCTGCAACGCTCCAAAAGAACCCTGAAAGGTGAAGAAAATCCATTAAGTAACAAAAAAAAGTACTGGAGGATTATCACAATGCAGAGGCACTGGTGTGTGCGGGCAGGGGAGCTTCACCTCGCAGGTGTTATAGTCGTCTGAGTTGAGCAGATTACAGAGCTGAGGCAACAATTCCGGCCAGGTCTGCAGCTCTCCTTTAGAAGCTATGGTCGTGATCAAGATACCTAGATAACAGAAAGGTTATTCAAGGACGAATTAGGCTTTGAATGGTTTGCAATCAGACCACATTCCATCTTTAAAAAAGGCAGCGAAACCTTGCTAACCTTGTCATGGCAACTGTGTCGGGAAGACACAGCTCCGGGTTCAATTTTGGTAAGCATAAGTACTGGCCCTCCAGTTGCCAAATAATGCCATATATATATATACATATATACACAGAAAAATTCTGATTTATAACTAGAATGAGATGAAACAATGCTTTGTTGCTTTGAAAATAAATCTTCAGGTTGTCAGTTTACAGAGGATGTATGGCAATTGTAAGTAGGCATAGACGGTTAACCTAACTAAAACCAAAACCCCTAAAAAGAATATGTTTGGTGAGGGGGTTACTGGTTAGAGTTTAAAAATAGAACCCAGCATCATTGCATACAATCATTAAATACAGATTGAAAATGCAGCGCTGCCTCCCACACATCTACATTACCTACAAAAAACAAACCACCTACATGACCACCTGACTCACACAGACTAGAAAAACAATGCGACAAACACTGGACTTGCACCCACCGATCGTAGCCCTGATAAGTGGCGACGGGTCTCCAATGTTGTTGAGGCATTCTCGTTTGATGAAGTCAGCCACATTGGGAGGGAAGTTCTGGTAGTGGGCCTTAACATTGTTCTTCAGTATCAGACCACTGAGAGAGCGAGTGGGCTCATCTTGAGAGAGAGGATGAGGACAAGAAAATGTTTCAAATGGGAAAGAGGAGTCGACGACACAGAAATCTTAGCAGGGGACAAGCGAGACATATTAGTAAATGGCAGTGCTGGTCTACTGTCCGAATGTTCACATTTGAAATGCACATACATACCCTCAGATTTTAGGCTTGTGAGGACAAAGATGAGATAGTTGTTGAAATCTGGAAACTGATTAAGCTGCTCCAGTTTCTGCAGGCTTTGTTAAGGAGAACCATACACACACAAAGCAATAGCTCACACGCCCTCGAGTACATTGGCGTTGTGCTTTGACACTTGAGGAGCATGGATTTGTATACAATGCGAACCAAATCACACCAGTACACGCAGTCCACGCAACACACAACACACCTACTTAACTCTCATACACGCACAGATTTAAGGATACTTCTTGCACAGCCCTCTGTGTTGCTGTGTCTGGGGACTGAGAGTCCTTGAGAAGCTGAAGCACTTGCTGAAGACCTTGTTCGTCCGGCTGCCACTCCATCCTACAGAACACATTACCGGTTAGGGTGCATGTACTAACTGCATATACAACCAGCCGGCCCCACCTGTAACCTCAGCACGTTACTACTGAAGTAACGTTAAATACGCAGTGCCTATCAGCATTGGACGGATGTCGTTGCTAATGGCAACAGCTATTACGGTTAACTGTTGTAAACGAACGTTACATTTGACTAAATGTCAGCTATTGTCTGCAATGTTGCAATGCCGTTACAGCGTTTGTGTAATTAGATTGGAATTTTCCGTTTTTAGCGGCATCCCGTAACCTAAAATGTACAACTACGCAGCCGTCCACTAAGTTAGTTACTAAGTAACAGTTGGATTAATAAGTATCCACACAAACTATCGATCCCGATAGAAATAGCCGTATTCCAAATGAGGCCCAGACGCAAACGTCTGGCTCTTTTAGCTAGCGGGCTAGCTTAGCGTCGCTATGATACTTCTCACGCGCCAGGTCCACACATAACGCAGCTGCAACACATTAACCGCCGCCATGTTGCGCAGTGAAAGTTATGTTTGTACAAGCAACAAAGGCGTCCCAAATAGATCGTATTAATACTCATAACAGAGCCCCCTTCCAGCCCCAAGGCAGCTACCAGTAGCATGGCTACCTAGCATCATCTTGAAAGTACCGCGAAAGAATTTACCTGGTCACTCCGATGTGGTAGGTCTATATTTCTATAGATAATAGTGCAGTTATGCGGTAACGATTCACATTAAATACAATTTGACGGCAGTACGTGTAACTCAATTCAAACGTCTGATCTCTATGGATCGGTGTGGTTTCTATGCTAGCTGGTAGGTGACAGATTGCATGCCTTGCAATCAAGCCGGGTGATCGGTTTGGTCATGTTCGGCTTCCGTAACGCTGGCGGACAAACTGTCCGACCGGGTTACCGTAGCTACGGAGTTTACAGTTTGTTCCACAATCACAGTATCCATCAGTGTTGACTGTTTACTTAAAATGTCGATGCTGAACTGATCACCTATTTCAATTATGTGAACATAGATGTTATGTGAACCATTTAGGCTTGTTTCATTTTTGACCACCAGATGGGGTCTGCTCCTAAATTCTACTGCATTTAACTCCTGCGTAATTGATCTACACTCACCGGCCACTTTATTAGGTACCCCATGCTAGTAACGGGTTGGACCCCCTTTTGCCTTCAGAACTGCCTCAATTCTTCGTGGCATAGATTCAACAAGGTGCTGGAAGCATTCCTCAGGGAGTTTGGTCCATATTGACATGATGGCATCACACAGTTGCCGCAGATTTGTCGGCTGCACATCCATGATGCGAATCTCCCGTTCCACCACATCCCAAAGATGCTCTATTGGATTGAGATCTGGTGATTGTGGAGGCCATTTGAGTACAGCGAACTCATTGTCATGTTCAAGAAACCAGTCTGAGATGATTCCAGCTTTATGACATGGCGCATTATCCTGCTGAAAGTAGCCATCAGAAGTTGGGTACATTGTGGTCATAAAGGGATGGACATGGTCAGCAACAATACTCAGGTAGGCTGTGGCGTTGCAACGATGCTCAATTGGTACCAAGGGGCCCAAAGAGTGCCAAGAAAATATTCCCCACACCATGACACCACCACCACCAGCCTGAACCGTTGATACAAGGCAGGATGGATCCATGCTTTCATGTTGTAGACGCCAAATTCTGACCCTACCATCCGAATGTCGCAGCAGAAATTGAGACTCATCAGACCAGGCAACGTTTTTCCAATCTTCTATTGTCCAATTTCGATGAGCTTGTGCAAATTGTAGCCTCAGTTTCCTGTTCTTAGCTGAAAGGAGTGGCACCCGGTGTGGTCTTCTGCTGCTGTAGCCCATCTGCCTCAAAGTTCGACGTACTGTGCGTTCAGAGATGCTCTTATGCCCACCTTGGTTGTAACGGGTGGTTATTTGAGTCACTGTTGCCCTTCTATCAGCTCGAACCAGTCTGGCCATTCTCCTCTGACCTCTGGCATCAACAAGGCATTTCCGCCCAAAGAACTGCCGCTCACTGGATGTTTTTTCTTTTTCGGACCATTCTCTGTAAACCCTAGAGATGGTTGTGCGTGAAAATCCCAGTAGATTAGCAGTTTCTGAAATACTCAGACCAGCCCTTCTGGCACCAACAATCATGCCACGTTCAAAGTCACTCAAATCACCTTTCTTCCCCATACTGATGCTCGGTTTGAACTGCAGGAGATTGTCTTGACAATGTCTACATGCCTAAATGCACTGAGTTGCCGCCATGTGATTGGCTGCTTAGAAATTAAGTGTTAAAGAGCAGTTGGACAGGTGTACCTAATAAAGTGGCCGGTGAGTGTATATGAACTGCTAGAGGACACCATATCACGACTACAACTGCAGGCTAACGACAATCACCACCATTGTGAAGCTGGCTAATTTCAGTTTATATGGTAACACGTCTCAACATGACAGTGATCGATACAAAGCTCACTAAATGCATGGGACATGTGGCATCTAACCCCTGTAAAGTCACAGGGAATATGATGCCAGTGTGTATTCATACGGTGACAACCACTTCCCTTAATTTCGTAATCCTTGACAAAAAGTAATCGTCGTTTCTAAAACAAGGCTTTAGAAAAGTGGAAGTGTTTCCAGAAGCATGACATATCATTTTATTATGTCTTTTGTAAGAGGAACAGATAATCTCAGAATTATGCAATGCTTTATTAAACATGTCAGTCTGGCTTAACAAAAGCACAACACATGTCGAGTACACATGCACATTCCTGCATCAATAGTCAACACATAACAAGTGAGTTACAGAATTTAAAAAAAAGAAATGAATGAATTACATAATAGGATACTAGTGGAGTTTTGCATTGGTGACAGCGCATGACTTGTATATAAGAAGAGCGATTCAGCACAGAGAGCTGATTTCCCCCTTGCTACAGCCCCACTTGCAGCAGGCGTTGGACAGTCCGACCACTACATCCCGTCCTTTCCTATCTGCACTCCGTAGAGCTTCCAGCACCTCCTCAGAAATGGGCGAGCGAGCTGAGCGGCTAAATCCAGCAGCCACAGATGCCCCGTTTAATGTTTGCTCTCTCCATACTTGGGACTCCGCAGCATCCTGTTTGCCGATAAGTTGAGGGATGGAATTTGTGTTCCATGGGTCAAAGGCCTCTTCCCCAATAGAATCTGATAAAAAGCATATAGGAAAATCTCTTACTCTTACTGTTAGACACAATATGGCACATCATGGAAAATAATTTCTCTATAGTGTCTCATATACACTACCTGTGTCTCCTAGGCTTCTTCTCCAACGAGAACCACCGCAGGTAAAGATGACAGCTCGTATAAACTCTCTTCCACACAGTTTCACCCCATAGAAAGGGGGCTGGGCGTCGTTGGAACGCACCTTTTCTACCAGAGCCGCTAACAATCCCATTGTCAAGAGTGCTGCCTTCCACATGCTGAGAGTGAAAAGATTCTGTTGGTATCTCAATTGCTGCTTGGGGCGTCCGTGTCGTTTGCGTTTCTCTCTGGAAAGCCCGTTTTATAAACTGCAGCATCTCAGAAAAGGCCTTCAACTTACCTCCACCTTTCCTCAGGCCTAGAGATAAGACCCAAGACCTTTAGGAGCAACAATGCACAACAAGAAAAAGAAAAGTTGTGATAATCCTGCAAATGATGCCGGAGGTGATGTCAACAAAGCTCTTGGCTATTTAATCAACTGTGACCTTCTGCTGGCCTTTCTGTCCATTACACCAGGTGGGTTACGCAGTGTTTGTTCAATCTTTGTCTTGCTATCAGCTTGGGTGTGCAATGGATGGAGATCCCCATCAATTTGTCTCAAAGACAACTACAGTCCTGTACAATGATTCTCTCTGAATGTGGCATACACACACCCACACATTCACACACTACGCATAGGGATTTCAGAGGTCAATCGGTGATACCACAGTGACTCAAATCAATAGCAACGTGTATCTTGTAATTATTAATACAAGCCTATGGGGGGGGGGGGGCAACGACTAGGTTTTCACATACAAGGCATTTGCTTAGGTGTCACCATATTGCTGCAGATAAAAAAAAGATCGAAATTGAAAAAAGTAAAAGTAAAATATATTTTTTATAATTAGAATATAAAGGGCTACATTGGAAGACTACAGAATGAAAGAGCTAAAAGGGAATGTGCAGGAAAATAGTCTATGGAATAGAATAGTAGTATAATTCAAAGAGTATGCAATGTACAGGGATAATAAAGTCCACAAAATGTGCGTTAATGTAACTGATATAGATGAAGAGAGGCGGTAGCAATATCAAGCAAACCAAAATGTATCAAGAAAGACTAGAAGTGCTCATTTGACGTCCGGCTCTGTCAAAGTGACGGAAGGGGACAATCTACCAATCAACAATACAATATTTCCCTGACGCTTTGACCACCATGCAAGTAAGCCAATCGGCATTTAGTGCAGGGCGGGGCAATGACGGGAGGGTAGCAACAGTTGCCCCGGTGAAGGCGAGGCGCCATAGTCACCGTAGTCCTGGCGACAAGAGCCAAGCAACGGGAGTCAACAACAACAACAACCTTATACTAAGGGGAAAAAACTTCAACGACTTAAAAGGATAATATTGGGATAAACTAGAGGTGAAAAAGTTATATAACGTTATTTCAGAATGATCATTTCCTTTTTTTCTCATTACGTTTGTGGTCTCGCGTGCATGTTTGTACAACCGTCGTCGTTAACGTGTTATTGGTCGAGGCTGTCGGTGATAAAAAGTGGTTGCCAGCTTCTTTTCAAACGCAGACTGTTGTTATGGCGATGTCAGATCTTTGATAAGAGCACAAGATGGCGGGTGTGTTCTAGTGCCGATCGTACTTTTTCGCTCATTTGTTCGAATGTTCCGGTTTTGTTGTCACAGTTTCAATTACAATGGGATTATGATTAGACGTGTTCCCAGGCCGTGGTTGTGTATTTTTTGCCTATTTTACACGAGTAACTCGTAACTAGCTGTTGGTCTCGCTAATGTCAAACTCAACGGAGCTGCTAGCAGAGGAAGCTATCACTCTCGTCCTCAACTCACTTTTAAAGCAAGCTATTCACAAACCCGCAGATAGATGCATTATAAACTGCGCACAGAAATCATTCATATTCGAGTTTTAACCAACGAGATTTGAGTGTGTAGTGTGCTTCTTAATCTTGTTGAGTTTGAAGAAGTTTTGGGGTCTTGCATTACATCCGGCACGTCACCGAACACGGTGCGCCGGATGATGGTTTGATCACAGGAACGCCTTATCTTCAGGTGGGATGGACTTATATTTTGACTGACAGCGGGTCCAAAGATTAAAATGAGTTTTTTTCCCCCCGAAGGTATCTGTTACTGCCCACGGTCGCATATTTTTTTATGTGTCATTAGTTGAACTGTTTTACTTGAAACACTATGGTCGTGGTCAATGAACCTCGTTTTGAAAATGTATGTCATTGCTTAATTCATGTTGCTTTGGTTCGCGCTGTGCTCATTCTGGAGCAAACAGGAAAAACGCACTTCCTCTTCTGGTTTATGTTCCACGTGTGCACACACGTGTAAGCTTAAACACTCTGGTCCAAATCATAGAGTAAATAACAAACAACCAAAAGTGTGTTGTTGTGTATATGTGTAGCACTTCCTTTAATAAGGGCGGTCTCCTTTCATCCGCAGAAGGAGTGCATCAAAGCATTTGTTACCATGGCAACTTCTGGATACTCTGAGGACCTTCAGCCTCAGCAGGCCAACACAGTAACCATAGCAACACCTCCTGCCACCACAACCTCATCTGCAAAGACGGCACACTTCCTGTCGGAGATTCCGCCAACCTCTGGAACCATCTCATCGGCCAACCGATCGGCCAACGCCTCAAAAACAGCACCGGATGCACTTTGTTCTCAAGCGCCGCCCACCAGCCACAGCCAGAAGGCAGTGGTTCTGACTACGCCCACACAGCACTATGTGAACCCACAAATCCAGCATTCTGCGGTCCAGAAAAGTAATGGTCAGAGCAACTCGCCCCAGTACATCATAGTAACTGTTACAGGTGAGAGGCCATGTGATAATCGACGTGACTCCTACCTGCATGCTACATACTGTGCACGCAGACATTTGACAAGTTTTCTAGCAGCAGGAGGGCAGGTTATGGAAGGAAGTCTAAGCATGCATCAGTTCCTCAAGTCATCAGTGGCAAAAGGCAACAGGCTGGATCCTGGTTGGAGACTGTGAGTTTGTCTGGTACAATCTCATTGATTCTCATTATCTATCATGTATACACTTTTTTTCTTATCCTCTTTAAAACAACAACCAATAAGTCTCTTCAGTTGCCAGGACCTCAATCTCTTGCTTAAACAACTAGTGCATTCTATAGAAAATGAATTGTCGACAACTACATCAATGTGTATTGTTTATTTTTAGGTTGTGGACTGTTGTTCAGTGATAGCAAAATCATCTTCACTATTTTCATTACATATTATATTCTAAACCATTAACCAATTCATATTTTACTCTATCAATAGCTAACACCAAAAGGAATTATCAAAATTCAACAGATCAGCTGCAAAGCCTTTATCTGATCTTTAGAAATGAATAAGGCAGGAATGGCAGGGTTGCTAGGCTACTTAGTCCCGAACATAGGAACTTTTATAGAAAGTTAAACAGTGGTATAATTTTTACAGTTGTATTTAATCGACATGGCTTTAAGTGTGCATCCCTGCAGCTGTAATCATAATGCAAATGTTGTGTTATTTAGGGGGAGATATGTCTATATGAGATAAAAGTGACCCCAACACTCGTGTCTATCTTAGTGTTTATTTTAGGGACGTCTATTCGTAGATCTTCTTCCCCGGTAGTATCAAGTGACACTGTGCACTTTCACCCAGAGTGAGACTCCCAGGCCCGAGGCTTATGGAAACTCATCAAGTATGGCTATTAAGTTGGCTGCTTTATAAACCTAGTCCTCCATTGTACCGACGCACTGCTGTTAAGGAGCCGGGTTCTTCTCTGTACAGTTATGCTGCTCACGTAATCGTGCAAAAGGTATACTTGAGCTATGGTGCTTTTCCCCCCTGTGTATCCATTCTATGTATTTAAGAATGCTAGATTAAAGAACCTTTTAGGTTTTACATTTTAGGTATTAAAGTTTCAAATTCCCAGGTTGAAAGGAACAGTTACTTTCAATTCTTTGTTAAAAGAAATAAAATGAAATTGAGTGGCAGGCTGTGCAGAGTTGTGTTGGCTCAATTGTAACTCTGGGTATGTTTACAGCAGTCCAGACAGGTGGGAGCAGCACATTGAGAGCAGGATGATGCAAAACAGTTTAAGTGAATTGTGTTCTTCCCTGAAGGCTACTAAGAAGCGAAATATCATCCTCTCCTCCTGCCACCCTCCTGACTCTCCATCATCCCTCGTGTATCTCTCAATTCGTCTCTCATCTGATCTGCATGTTTACTAGATGGAGTGATTTCTCTCTCCATCTGGGGAGATTAGCTGTCCAAGGCTGTCCTTCTGCATGCAATATATAAGGATGACAGCCGAGTTGGACTTCCGCACACTTTTGCACTCCCCACTGTCAGTCTCTCCTCTGTGGAACAAAAAAAACCCTTTGTTGTAAGATGTTCTGCGGTGACTGTTATTACGATTTGGAAGCAGTGTGTCGTGAGTACTCAGCTTGTGGTGATGGTGGCGGGCTTTTCTGTTGATTTTTTTCAAACATATGATGAAACCTCTCTCCCTCTGGCATCCCTAGAGGGCTCAGTTCACTCCAATGACAGCGTGTCCGACTCCAGCCCTCCTGCACCTGGTGTTCCAACTCAGGTGGTTCAACCAGTGCAGTCAGCCCAACAGGTATGAGGCTTGCATACACACACGCACACACCAATCCTTTCCCATTTGACACATAGGAGCATGTCGGCAGGTGAGTGGCTTAACTCACCTGCAGAGGTCAGTGTTGCAAGCAGCGTCATGGGCAGTCAAGAGGATTCACTCTGGCCAACAACCTGCATTCTGTGGACATTAGGCAGGAGGTAATCAGACATACAAAACATATCTCTGATCAGGTAGGAAAATACATTAGGTTACAGGTAATTTGAGTATGCTTTCTCACTGCTACAGGTAGATAGAGAGGAATGTAGTCGAAAGAACCCTGTGGCCTGCTTAGCACGTCCATCACTGTGTGTGTGTGTGTGTGTGTGTGTGTGTGTGTGTGTATCTTATAATGCAATCAACCTCTGGCACCAACAAACTATTTTTCACAGTGTACAATAATTTCAGTAAGGTCGAAACTGTTCAGGATGGTTTCCCGGGCAGTGCGGAAAAAAGTTAACGCTTCATTCATAAATATCAATAATGAAAATGACCTCAAACTCAGTTCCAGAAAATCTTCCCTCCGAGCAAAGACCCTCTTCACCCTGTTTAGGAACAAAGCACTCTTCGTTCAGTAGAACAACTAAATGCAGTCAGCTCCAATCGAATACTTATATTGTTCTGTGCTCCTAGTTGTGTAACTAACTGTTTGGTTACACATTTGCCGTAACTCTATACAGTAAAAAAATCTTAATGTTGTGTGGACAGCTGGCTTGAGTCTCCTGCTTGATTCTTTTGCAGGTGGAGCATGTGTACTCTGGCCAGGTGCAGTATGTAGACGGAGGAGGAGACGTGACTTTCACTACGTCCTCAATGTGAGCAGAGAGGAGCCTCCGTGTGTGCATGTTGACGTAGAAACACCGACACACACGACCGATCAAACGCACACTTTACTAGTCACACTTTGGCACGTTTGCATGTTATTTATTTGTCTGTGTTTGTATGTTGGGGACTACAGATGAAACTCTTTCACTGTCCCGGATGAAACAAACAAATAAAATATATAAATATATAATAAAATATGTCTTTTCCTGCGCAGTCGATCGAGCAACTACCCTTTCTCCGACTCGCCCATCTACTCCCAGACCCCTCCCTCCTCCTCCTCCTACTACGAGACCACGCCCAGCACTGAGACAGACATCACTGGCCCTGTGACCTCGCAGTCGGTTTCTGTGGCAACAGGGGGAGGTGCAGGCGCAGGGGGCTATGTCATTCAGGGAGGTTATATGTTAGGAGGAGGAGCAGCAAGTGGTGGAGGACAGACTTTCACCAGCCCAAACTCTCGTGCGCCCCCCGCCACCGTGAGTACGGAAGTTCAAAGTGAACAATGTACTTTTAACAGCCAAAGCAACAAAAGTTAATAAAGTTCAACCCTGGCACTGTGCATCTTCCCCAGGTGCAGTGGCTGTGTGATAACTATGAGGGGGCGGAGGGCGTGAGTTTACCTCGCTGCACCCTCTACTACCACTACCTGCTGCACTGCCAGGAGCAGAAACTGGAACCCGTTAATGCTGCATCCTTTGGTAAACTCATCAGGTCTGTCTTCATGGGACTGCGGACACGGAGATTGGGGACTAGGTAAATAAACACACACATAAATACTCTGCTAGATGAGCATCTCAGGGCATCGTTCTAACTAAGAGTGTGTGGTTGTGTTTCAGAGGAAACTCAAAGTACCACTACTATGGTCTGAGGATCAAATCTGGTTCCCCACTGCTCAGACTGATGGATGAACAACAGCACATGGCGATGAGGCAGCAGCCTTTCTCACAGAAAAACAGGTATCGACGCCGCATCAGCACGTGAACAAGTACTTTGTTGTAGAGGATCCAATCAGACGAGATGTATCTGATGTACTGTGTCCAAAAGGATCAAGCCACTTCATAAGGCGCAGGGGATCACCAATGGGTCAGGTGGGCTGGGTCAGCAGGCGGCGGCCCTCGATATTTCGGCGCAGGTGCAACAGTATCAGCAGTTTCTGGGTGAGCAACACCTACACCCTGCAAAATGTTCCCCATTTCTCTCATTTCATTCAAAGGATAATACTTTTGAGTGATGTTCGTGGTACTTTCGGCACTTGAACAACCGCTGCCCCCTGTGCAGAGCCGTCGAGGCCGCTGCCAGACTTTGTGGACATCGATCCGCAAGATGGCATCCTGCCCGACGGGATCCTTTTCGAACACCTCCACTCCTTTCAGACTCTCTACAGAGAGCACTGTGAGGTAGGCAGTCTTGGGCAGCACAGGCACACTGAGCTCCCTCCTTTGTCCGCATACACAGGTCGTAGCCTCAATGTAGCTTCTTACCACACAGCCTGAAAACAAGTCACGTGACATCGTCTTTTAGCACTCGGGTGTTTTCCTCATGGAACCATAAGTATTACGGTGGTGTTCCGACATCTCTTATGTTTGATCCCTACAGGCCATACTGGACGTGATGGTCAACCTTCAGTTCACTCTCGTGGAGACACTGTGGAAATCCTTCTGGCGGTTCAGCCAGAGCAGTGACACGGAATCACTCAACCTGTAAGTGTCATCAATACGCACAACATGCATACCAGCACGTATACCTCCTCCGCTGCTGTAAATAGGCTGAATGTTGCGTCCTCCAGGCACAATGAGTCCGAGAAGCGTCTGCCCAAATCGTGCCTGGTGGTGCTGTGTAAGTATGAGCCGGTGCTGCGCTGGACGAAAGAGTGCGACAACCTGCTCTACCAGACCCTGGTGGAGATCCTCATCTCGGATGTCCTGAGACCCATCCCTAGTAAGTGTGTGAGGTCCTTAAGAGGCGTGTGTACAAAGCTGGCAAGTGAGGCCGTCGAGACCCATTGGACTGGTTTAGAGCACGAGGGACTTTCTACTAACAGCCATGACTATGGGTGTGAATATAAACACTTTGGCCTCTGTGTCACCACCACCCCTCCCTCAGGTGCCTTAACTCAGGCCATTCGCAACTTTGCCAAGAGTCTGGAGAATTGGTTGACAGGCGCCATGATGAACATCCCGGAAGAGATGGTCCGTATCAAGGTACTTCCACAAACACAGAGATCTGCATCCATTTTGTAGAGCAGATAATTCCGATCGAGCGTTTTTTTATTGAATTGATCTGTGTCTCGTTTGTGTGCATTTGACACGTTTTCTGTGCTGCTGTCTCGTGATTAGGAAAAGGTCCATTTCAGCTAGGAGTGTAGACTTGTCCTTGTTGTTGGCCTCTTACGGCAGCCTTATTTCAACTCTCCTCCTTTCCGCCCCTTCAGGTGGTGTGTGTGGGCTCCTTTTCCCAGACGCTGCGCCGCTACACCAGCCTGAACCACCTGGCCCAGGCAGCCCGGGCTGTCCTGCAGAACACAGCCCAGATCAGCCAGATGCTCTCGGACCTCAACCGGGTCGACTTCACGAACGTGCAGGTGTGCGCTACCATCTCGCCCTCCTGACCATGACCGTAGATTAGTCTGAAATACAAGAGCAACCCTTACCATTACCAATTGTGTCCCCCCCTCGCCCCCGCCCCTCAGGAGCAGGCATCCTGGGTGTGTCAGTGTGAGGACCGTGTGGTACAGCAGCTGGAGCAGGACTTTAAAACGACCCTGCAGCAGCAGAACTCTCTCGAGCAGTGGGCAACCTGGCTGGAGGGCGTCGTCTCTGAGGCCCTCAAGCCCTACGAGCACAACTCGGCCGCCCTGCCCAAGGCAGCCAAGGTCTTCCTGCTCAACTGGTCCTTCTATAGGTGAGAGGGGAAAAATATATACAATCTGACATATAATGTACAAAATGATTGTTGATGTTTTTCCTCAGTGAAAGGTGATTGTCTTGTTCTTCCTCACCAGCTCCATGGTAATCCGGGACCTGACTCTGCGCAGCGCCGCCAGCTTCGGCTCCTTTCACCTGATCCGCTTGCTGTACGATGAGTACATGTACTACCTGATAGAACACAGGGTGGCGCAGGCTAAAGGAGTGACACCCATCGCGGTCATGGGAGAAGTACGCGCCTGCGCATACAGTTGCATATGACAGTCCGCGATGACACATAAACATCCAACAATGTTCTTCTCTGTTGCAGTTTGCCAGCATGGTCAAGAGCCGAATCTCTCGGGACCTGGAGAAAGGTATTTTCACCGTGAGCCTGCATGCAAACATGAGTTTTAAGTTTTGCCGGCACTTAACGCCTCGCCACTGCCCTTTCTCCGTCAGAAGAGGAAGAGGATGACGAAGACGATGAGAGCGAGGACGAGGGCGGCGATCTTGTGCTGCAGTCCAGCTCTCTGAGTGCGATGGACGACGAGAAGGAGCCGATGGAACCGCCTGCCAAGATGTCCAGGACGTCTTTCAGTCTGCACACTCTGACCGACAGCACACAACCGTAGCCGCTCATTTGGAGGGTTATCTCTCGCTCACACACACACACGCACACACACACACACGCGCGCGCTTGCTTTGAGTTTAGCATCTTGCCATCCCGTCACTGCGCGTACGGTTCGGGTTTCACAAATAGCTGATGTTTGGTGTGTGTTGTCGTCCGGTGGTTCTTTAATCGTGAAAATTTGAATGAGCCCTTTGCCAATGATGTACTTTTGTACTGCCGCCATTCTTCTCCTCTTTGCCTTCTCCTGGTGTTTTACTGCCCTTCCCTCGTTCGCTGTGCCTTCCCTGTTCTCGCAGTGGCCTGTTGATGCGCCTCCTGTTCTGCATCAACTATAACGTGCATTGTCTTGATTCCCTCGTGCCCCGCCTTAACCACTGAGCTGAGTGCTGTGGTAAGTGTTCTTTGTTGTACTCTAAAAAGTCTCCCACCTTGCCTTTAAAGCGGTGACTATGCAGGGAAGCTGGACTTTAATGAACAGAAATGTGTGAACAACACATTTCTTTTATCTCAGAGTAGCATCTGGAATGATACTTCATTATGAATTATGTTGGGAGATTGATGTTGATTAACAGCTGTGTGTGGTTGTCATATTTTATTTCATTCTTATTATATGGCCAATTAACTGATACCTTGTGCCTTTGAGAGATTTCTAGGTGGAAAAAGCTTGTATTCTATATATTCTGTATCAGTGGATTAATAAATGAAAGTCCTGTGAAGTCGACTTGTCATGAATATTTAGCTGCAAAAAAACTAGATTTTATCTAGTTTATGGTTATTCATGAAATCATCCTTTTATCAGCTCATCATCCATTTATTTAAAAATTGTTCTCTCTATTTTACAATCAACCAAGCACACAACAGACTGACGAATACAAATACCTAATCGTATATGCGGTGCAAGTTGAATGGGCCACAGGACGAGTCAAGGACAAAGATATCCCAGCCATCAGCAGCCCTCACTACGCTGTATCTACGGCAACATCTGTACCAGCCATAGCCATCTACAGGTTTTGTAAAAGTAAATATGTACTTCTGAGGTGTTACTGTTTAACATTTTGTAGATAACCCCATCTTATGTACCTTTTGTGAACATTGTACAAACCGTTTGTATGTAGTAACCATTACTGCCTTAAGAAGTTTGTTGTGTTTTATCGAAATAATTGATTTTATTTTTATTGTGATAATGGACCTTGTGGTGCCGAGATAAAAGACTGGGATTCGACCCCACATTTGGGTCACCCATGGTTCGGAGACGGTTCGAGCTATCGGGCTGGTTCCACTTCTACATGAAAGCCAAGGTCCCTCTGAATCCAACGAGGGGTCCATTGTTGCTCTAGGACAATAGGTTAAAATAATAATGGGGATACCCAATGGGGATTATCAACGCGTGGGCACTGTTGTGGTTAGTTCTGAAGGCCCCTGAGACACTGTTTAATGCTTTTAAAACAACAAGCATTTGAAAAGAGTCCACACTGTTTAAATGTTTATTCTGTAATGAAATGTCCAAGGTGTTTCACCTCATCACAGGCAAGAAGGTCGTTGTCAGCCAATTTACAATGAGGGAATTTAAAAACTGTCCTCTTTTGTTGTACGAATGAAAATGGCACTCTTGCTGGCATTGTATTTCATATCACGTTCCACACCATAGACAGTACATGTACTAAGGAGCTGCTGGAGACCAGCACTGCTTGGGCTAGAAATCACAAGATCATCTGCACACATAATAGGATTCGTTAAGGCACCACCAATCGTGCACCCAGCATCACAGGCTTTCGCCTCTTTGGCTCAGTTTTTCAAACAACTTTCCATGATTGACACGGTCAAAAGCTTTTGAGGCATCCACAAAACACATGAGAAGGGATGAGTTGTGATCTCTATATTTGTTTACAATTTCCTTTAAGGCATATGGCATATGTACACAGGTCAGTGCCATGTTTGGCTTTAAAGCCAAACTGGTTACCTGAGGAAACTCGTTCAATCTGTCCATTGGGGTTATTTGCAGGACTTTTGACAGAATACTGGACAGAGCAACGGGCCTGTGTTCATCTAGACTACCTACTGTAACAGCTTTGTTTTCAATGACCGGCACTGTCAAGTCTGTCAAGCTCAAGGGCACTTGGCCCCCTCTTGTGGCAGCTGGTGGAATTTTTCAAATCTCACTGCTCTGTGCTTGGGATGCAGCATCTATAACGGGGGCATGTCGTGCGTTCAGCTTCGGGGCGTGTGTGGGAAACAGGGTCCTTTGGCGCCATCGTGTGGCGGCGGCGGGGCGTTGCAGCACCAGAGGGCAGCGGAAGTAGAAACGTCCACAGCGCACGTCGTGTGGCTCAGTCATCGATCGCGGCGCTGCAACGCGACTGTGACTTTCATCCGGGCGTCTTGATCGGTTCGAACGGGGGGGGGAGATTCCACTTTGTTGTGACAGCAGAGCGCCAGGGCAATGGCGGCTGGCCGGATGTGGTAAACAGCTGGGGGAGTCTCGTCGTTTTTATTTTGGTGGTTTCAGGACGCAGATTGGAGGGGAGCGCCCCCCAGCGGGCAGGAGGCCGTTTTTATTTCGGTGGTTTCAGGACGCAGATTGGAGGGGAGCGCCCCCCAGCGGGCAGGAGGCCGTTTTTATTTCGGTGGTTTCAGGACGCAGATTGGAGGGGAGCGCCCCCTAGCGGGCAGGAGGCCGTTTATATTTCGGTGGTTTCAGGACGCAGATTGGAGGGGAGCGCCCCCCAGCGGGCAAGAGGCCGCTCCCCCGGTCTGCGTTTGAGCTCTGCCGCGTGTAGAGACACCTACGCACCCACACACATAGATATATGTATGTATTTTATTCACATGTTCCGTGTTTATACGTGTACATGAGGGGGGGGGGAGATTCCACTTTGTTGTGACAGCAGAGCGCCAGGGCAATGGCGGCTGGCCGGATGTGGTAAACAGCTGGGGGGGTCTCGTCGTTTTTATTTCGGTGGTTTCAGGACGCAGATTGGAGGGGAGCGCCCCCCAGCGGGCAGGGGGCTGCGCGCACGTCAAGTCAGCGTCAACGCCGATACGTGCTGGTTCCGGCGGAAGCGCTCCGTGTCTTGGCGTGCTGCGGAGAACTTGACGGCGGAGGAAATGCTGTGTCGTTACGCGTTTCGAACGGCAGAGGGCAGCCTGTCCATTTTACATGACATGACATTACATTACATGTCATTTAGCTGACGCTTTTATCCAAAGCGACTTACAATAAGTGCATTTCCACATAGAGATGCAAACTCAGAAGAACAAGTAACAAGAAAGTACAATTTTCATCAAAAAGCAGTTTCAAAACATGTCATAGAAAAGTGCCATTATAAGTACAGTTTAAGTGCTACCATTTGTTAGTGCTATGGTTTGCTAGTGTTTTAGTCAAGGTGGAGTCTAAATGGATCCGTGTGTGTCTGTGTGTCTGTGCACAGTGTGCGTGAGATTTTCAAAAAGGCTCCTTTCCCACCGGCAGAAATGATTCAAATGTTGCAGGTGTAGCCCTGGCACAAAATTCACTCAGACATCAGGATGTAAATAGTTTTCTAAAAACCAAGTTAGAAGTGTGCATAAATATGTTGCAAAAGATACAGGTGAATAAAAGCTATTCCAATAACAGCCTTATTTTTACAGTTTCAAGGTTGTCATTTATGTAAATGAGTATAGTTTGTGTGTTATGTGCATGATTCAGCTCGTTTGTTTACCCTAACAGTCTAACTTGGTGGCAGTAGTCAATCTTTGTTTTGTTTGTGTTTAATTGGTTAGTGCTGACAGTGCAGCCAATCCGGCTCCGTTCTCGGGAAAAAGGGGTGGAACTTTGGCGTATACGGTCAGGTTCAGTTTATCGGAGTAAGAGAGAAGAGTCATTCACCGTTAGGTAAAGTTGCAATGGTCTAAGCGGAGATCCTATTAATAACTTGACGGCTGACGACCAGTTAGCCTATGGTTTGGATTGTGGTGACCTGCCCGAGGTAAATATGATGTGGTTGTGCATTGTTTGCTATACTGTGACTAAATGTTGTAGTGTAAACAAGTTATGATGCTAATCGCAATTAGCATAAGCACAATACAGGTTAGCTCGGCTTTCATACTGTTAACTTTGCTGTGAATTCAGTTGATGAGACAAGTGTTGCTAGATCGACATGACGTAGCAGATGGATGTGTGTTTAGCTGATTCAGGAGACGGACATTTAAGACGAGGATCGGAAAAACTCCTGTGGACCACTAAGAAGAACGTTTTTCCGCGTCTGCGCTTCCGGTTGTAGACAGTTTGCTGGTGTGTTTTTTCTCCCGGGTTCTGGCTGCCGTCCATCGCCCGGATTCCGCTCATCTTCTCCTTTGAATGGGGCATGGGAGACGTGAGTACTGACTAACTTTCACCTGCTCTTTTTGTTTATTGCTTGTGTGAACAAGTGAAGCGGCCATTAAGTTTTAGGTCTCAACGCTCCCAAGCATCGACTCAGGCCTGCAACGAGGGTTTGGTGTGTCATGGGTGTGAGAAAGTGGGGGGGGCATGTTGTATTGATCGTATTGAAGTGTAATAAATGCCAAACTGTTTTGCCAAATTGTAAATGCCTTTGAAGTGTGTTTGCCATGTTGAGTGTAATAGTGTTCGGTTAAGAGGGGGTTAAAAGGTAAAAGTGGTAATACACCATTAAAACATATGATAAAGGGTTTTAATAAGAATCATTAACCTTTTGTTTTATTGATTAAATTCTATTGGAGGCACCGCCAGTTATATTAGTTTACAAAATAAGGGATCTATAGTTATAAGACAAATTGTATAAGACCAGGTAATTGCGCCATTATATTTACAAGTGAACCCAGGGCCCCGCCCATAGTACTACTACACCAAGCAGATCCACTTATTACTATATAGTTACATGGGACGGGTGCTACACAAGTATTCAAAAACACGATATACTGGGACATAAGTGTTTCCTACTGAAATTTCTTTTGCGCTTCTGATTGGACAACACAAACTTCTCTGAAGTGTATTAAAGCTCCTTTTTCTCCCCAAGGCGTTTGGTCCAATCTTCCTACTCCTCTGAGTGACACTTATTTCAGTCTCCTCACAGAATTGTAGGCTTTTACAGATGCAGGTCAACATTTAATTATTCATTAGTGAAGAAATATTTTTTTTGATTGTTTTTGATGTCATTGTTCTAAGCCTTATATGTGAAATGTCACGTATAGATAGATTTCAATTCTTTCTCTCTCTCAGGTGGTCTTGTCCAGCACCGTGAGTGTAGATGGCCACGTCCTGGCAGTGTCCGACAACATGTTTGTCCACAACAACTCTAAGCACGGCCGAAGGGCCCGCAGACTGGAGCCCGGCGAGTCTGTGGAGAATACTATGGAATATGGTGAGACGGTGACAACGTAACACTACAATGTTACACCTCATTTCAGTTTTATTACGTGTCTACTTCATCATTCACACTCAACACACTGTAACAGCAGGTACTTGAGTTCCTTAATGTCCATTTCTAATCGCCGTGATACATCAAACATAACCAGTGGTCATTAGATGAGCTAATTAATGCATTCATTAAGACGATAAAAAAAAAATCAAATTCAAACATGAAGAAGTCCATCCATTTCCTGCATGTTAATGCTGTCATTTTAGTACATTTAACTGATAATGCATCCATATTTCTATGTAGTTAAACTGTGTAGGACCATGTTTCTTTACACTGTTGTACTGCTACTTTTTCTCAATTAAAAGAGCTGAACACTTTTTCTATTTGTGTACTCAGGACACCAGTTTTCACTTGAGCTTTTTCAATTCTGTACAATTGCAGATCATATGATTTCTAAGCAAAATCTGATATAGATCCAATTCTGTGTGGGTTTTTGATGCTTTTGTTGTTATTCACAAACAAAGCCACATATATACAATTAAATAACTATGAACATTTCTGAAAGTTTTGTGATGAGCTTTTTAATTAATTGATTGATTGAATTGAATAAACCAAAACCAAAGAGCACTTCCAACACACCTGCCTGAGATTTACCGTCCTCTCTCCAGCTGCTGTACATGCTGAATTGAATGACTTGGGGTAACTCTTGCTTTGCCCTCCTGTCCAGCCACCCCGTGCATCAAAGCCATTAGTCCCAGTGAGGGCTGGACCACCGGCGGGGCGATGGTCATCGTCATTGGGGAGAACTTTTTTGACGGCCTGCAGGTGGTGTTTGGCAGCATGCTGGTGTGGAGTGAGGTAGGAATTGTCTTCAAAGCATCTCACTGATGATGGTACAGTCTGAAGCTTATTTTGAAATGATATATACATAGCATATGGCTTGGGTCATTATTTAAACGATTTATGGGCAATGCACATACATTCATCTTTCCACAGTATTGTGTCGGCCTAAATATTTACCAGGCGTGTAGGGGTATAATTTGTGCCGTCTTGTGTCCTGTTCCTCAGCTGATCACACCACACGCCATCTGTGTCCTGACGCCTCCTCGACACATCCCCGGGGTCGTGGAGGTCACACTGTCTTATAAATCCAAACAATTCTGCAAGGGAGCACCTGGACGCTTCATTTACACAGGACTTCACACAGGGTTTTCAATAGTTTAAGGACGTTAAAGAATATGGTTTGATTTGCAATACATGTTCCGCTTTTTTCAGCCCTAAATGAGCCCACTATAGACTATGGCTTCCAGCGACTTCAAAAGGTCATTCCTCGACATCCTGGTGACCCGGAGAAATTAGCCAAGGTGAGATAAGTTGCCAAAAATTGCCCATAATGTGTTTTCAAGGAACTGTGTCAATAATATATCCACCGAGATATTAACGGAATGAATGATTTTCTTTGCAGGAGATTCTCCTAAAGAGAACAGCAGATCTTGTGGAGGCCCTCTACGGAAATCCACACAGTAATCAGGTAAATGGAAGCAGCTGTCAGCTTATAGTCGTGTGCGTCTACACATGCAGGCGACATCTTAAGAGCCTAAAAAAGTCCATGTGGCTTCATTGTGTAAATGTGACAATGCAAGCCATTGCTAATGTCTGTGCATCTCCTGCAGGACATGCTGCTGACATCGCCGAGGCGCTCTACAGTGTTCCTCGTCCTCACAGTCAGCTGCAGGCGCTGCCCAGCTCACCGGCCCACGGCAGTGTCATGGGCCTGGGCTCATATCCTTCTCAGTTAGGCGTCAGCATCGGGGAGCACGGACAGAGCAGCCAAGGTGAGCAGAATAAGACGTGGACCATTTGATACTTTCCTTCCTTTTCCTAAATTAACAAATCAAGAAGAACTGACCCGACCTTTTCATTGTTACTTCAGGTTACATCAGAAATTCCAGCAGTTTGTCTCCAAGGGGTTACCCATCAGCCTCCACTCCTCAGCACTCAAATTACGGGGGCGGCGGAGGGATGACTGGAGGCCATGGGACAGTTCCCATGACCAGTCTAGGAGTCCCTGGCTCTCCGTGTTTCAGCAGTGCCTCCCCCACCGGCTCTCCCTACAGTAAGAGCCTCTAATGATCCATACACAGTTCTGAGCCCGCTGTCATGTTCAGACCTGAGACTGATGGTTGCTCTCTGATCCACAGTAATGCCGTCCAGCCCCACCATACCATACCGTCTTTGTTTGTTTGAATTATTTTGGTTGCATTGTATTGTGAATTTTATTATATAATATTGTGAACGGTACCTTTTTACATGGGTGCAGAAGCAGTATTATACAACTTTGGTCAAACATACACACACACACAAACAGAAATGCAAACGCAATGTTTTATTCAACAATTTCCTTCACATTAAGGTTTTCCTACAAGGCTCTACATCCCAGCGTTGGGTCTATTTTTGACTGTGCCCATCACCTGTGTGCTCATGCAGCTTGCTACACTGTTTTGTATACACGGCTGATGAGCCGCAGCATCTTTATTGTGATGCGAGCATTAAAGACTGAGTAGAGCATGTCAGGATAAACAACAACACCCCCCATCTCTCTACTCTTCAATAAGCCTGCTTTTCTCGGAGGACCGGGCCTCTGGGGGCCCGAGTGAGAACCACACGAGTCTCCCTTCAACATGTCCGCTTCCTCTACGTCTCTTTCACTCTCTTAAAACACGCACAGGCACAAACATGCATGCACGCACACACACACAATCTCACACAGACGGCGGACGTGTGCCTGACCACAGCCTCTGTGTACCTCCCTGTGTACCGGTGGCTTTGTGAGCGAGGGCCAAACAGAAACTTCAGAAAAACAGCTGGTTGGGTGGAGAGACAGACACATGAGAGATCCAGTGTGTTCATCATTTTTTTCTGATCTCTCATTGACAACTTTATCCAACACGTTTTTACTAGAGCCGGGACTTACCCCCTAACCCCTAGCGCGTTAATTACGATTAATTAATTACAATGTGAATTAAGATTAATTAATTACACAATAACACATTAAACATTTTTTACGCATTTTTACACTTATTTTTTGCACCGCGGAACGTTTCTCACTGGATGAGTTTCGGGGGGACCGATTATACCGGAGCACCAACTAGCGTCCATGACTTCAGACAACAACAAACCACAGTGAACATGAACGAAGAAGCTGACGAGACCGTGTCGGGTGGCCCCGTGAATGGGAAATCTTCTTATAATAAACACACGGATGGAAGCGTCGATAAGAGCGTGGTTGTGTGCAAGCTGTGCAACAAGGAATTCACATCGAGCCTCAAGTATCACCTCAACGCAACACAATTAGCAGCTAGCGTGGACGTACAAGGACCCACACCCAACCCACACTGCACCAGATGACTGGTTTAAGGACCAGGGTAACTAAGACCACGTCTGAAAAAATAACCCATGTTCTGAATGTACTTGAAAGTATTGGTCTACTTAAAAAAACCTAGTTTACAGAAGGTCTACTTACCTATAGGCTACCTGAATTTCTGAAAGTACTATATTTCTAAATATGCTATTTCTACACTTGTCTGCTGGAATTGGTTGAACAAAAATAAAAATCCATGTGAAAAAAATTACTTCTCACTGTTCTCAGGTCAAATATTTATGCAATTAAAATGTGATTAATTTTGATTAATTAATTACAAAGACTCTAATTAGATTTTTAATTGAGTCCCGGCCCTAGAAATTATACGAGCGGTCGTTAATAAACATTTGGACAGTTGAGATACTTAGCTCATATTGCAAGTAAGCAGTGATGAAAATAGGCCGACCGTCTGGTCTCAATAGTCTTTAAATGTCTTCATGACTTACGTTTCTTATACTTTCTCTCTTCCAGTCTGCATGCATGCAATCTCACTGTGAGCTGCTGTGAGAACCTGGCAAAGAATATCAACCCATCACAAGTTAGAGAGCTGGACCTGTCCAACAACAACCTGACAGATGCAGGAATAACACTGCTCTCCAAGAAACTGAAGAACAGCAAATTGGAGAAACTCAGGTAAAAATGAGACAACCACGTTCGTCCAGTTTAAATAAAAATTAAAAGTTGCAAGTGTGAAAAATATTATTCTTTCTGTATTTTTTGATCGTTCAGACTGAGGAGCTGCAATCTAACACAGCACAGCTCCGATGACCTGACCGCCGTCATCAGCTCAGCCTCCTGCCAGCTTAGAGAATTGGACCTATCTGACAATGACTTGCAGGACGTAGGAGTCAAAACGCTCTCTGGTGGACTGGAGAGTCCTCACTGTCAACTGAAGATACTCTCGTGAGTTCCAGATTAATAAATAATGTATTAGTCTTTGCGGTTTGTTGATACGGTGATAAATAAGATGAAATGTTGTGGTAAGTGGGCGTTTTTTTTTTTAAGTGTGTCCTTGTGCAGAGTGACAGAGGAAGGCTGCACTTTCCTGGCATCAGCTTTGAACTCGTCCAGTTTGAGAGAGCTGGACCTGAGCTACAACCACCCGGGAGAGTTGGGCGTGCAGCTTCTGTCTGCTCTGATGGCCGACCCACAATGCAGCCTGCAGAAACTCAGGTAGTGGCGGCACGGATCCATTGTTATCGACAAATGCAACTAAAAAAAGATATAAGTTATATACTGTATCCATGATAGTACATCCATCTGAGTGCACTGCAGCCCGTATGTGGGTAGCTTAATACTAAACTTAGGAAATTCTAAGACTCAGATTTCAGACTTTTCTTTTACCTTTAAAGTGTAGTAGCCTCAATATTTAGTTCAAGCTGTTGTCTTTAGAAATCTCCAAGATAATCTCCACATCGTTTTCAGCATAAAAGGGGAACGTAACGTAAAGTCTGTCACCATTTATCTGGGAGTACCACTGCATATCTGAAAAAGGTGATGAAGAGCTCTTTATAGCTCCACAACGTCAGAGTTATAGTAATAGAATGAAATATGTTATTTCCGCTGCATTGACTTTGATAATTTAAAAAACTCTCCATCACCAGTCTCTAAATGTTATTGGAGGGAAATGCTGAGTTGGTGGATTGTCGTTTTTACCACATTAACAATACAAGTGTCAGAAAACATGTCTTCCATCCTCTCCCAGTGTGGAGCAATGTGGTGAATCCAGGATTCAGCCAGGTCCAAAGAAATGTGAGTAACTGCTATAGTTCATGAAATAGCATTGAGTCAAATGTAATGCTGACTGACATCCTCCATCTGCTAAGTCATCAGACACCACCAAACTCACCCTGGACCCGAACACGGCACACAGGGACCACTCTCTGTCCGGAGGAGACAGGAAAGCGAGGCGTTGGACCAAGCAGCCTTATCCTGATCACCCGGAAAGGTTTGAATTTTGGACTCAGGTGCTGTGCAGGGAGGAGCTGACCGGCCGCTGCTACTGGGAGCCAGAATGGAGCGGGAGAGCTGTCACCGGAGTAGCCTACAAAAAGATGTGCAGGACGGGAGAGGGTCGGGACAGCTGGTTGGGGAAAAACGACTGTTCCTGGGCACAGAGCTGCACCAAAGACGCCTACAGGACCTGGCACAATGACATGAGCACTGCTGTAACCATCCCACCCAACTCCAATAAGGTGGGGGTCTATCTGGACTGGTCAGCGGGGAAACTGTCCTTCTTCACGGTGTCCTGTGGCACACTGACGCTGCTCCACACCTTCCACACGACCTTCACTGAGCCCGCCCAGCGTTCAGACTTGGCTGGGTGGACTCCACGGTCTACCTGTGCTAGGTATTACCTGGCCGTTGTTTTAAGTAATGGTAGTGCGCAGCCATTAACAGCACGCAGAATGTTGCGGAACTTCTACAAATGCTGTTTCATCACAGTAAAACTACTGTAGTATGTACAGTTATATTACTGTTATGTACCAATATAAATGAAACGTGGGAGTCGCATACCGTATACACAGCTTAAAATAATCGAATTATCCACATTCCCATAAGCATCTCATAAGAGTCGCTTTTACTGCCACACATACAATATGGGTGTTTGTGTACTCCATAGTATAACATTAGAAATGTCTGACCCTAAAATGTCCAAGATGTTTCACCTCATCACAGGCCAGAAGGTCATTGTCAGCCAATTTAAAATGAGGGAATTTAAAAACTAAGAGTCCACACTGTTTGCAGGAGGAGCAGCTGAGATGAGGAGTTGGATCCAGGTGAAGAAGACTGCGGCGGCTGAAGCTGGCGGAGCAGCAGGGCGCCGCTGCGTACGTTGGCCCGTCACTGTGTTGGATAAAAGCGTCGCATTCACTGATGTCTACGCATCGTCAATGACAGTGCGGGCCGCTCCCCTGGCCTGCGTTTGAGCTCTGCCGCGTGTAGAGACACGCTCACACATAGATATATGTATGTGTTTTATTCACATGGAAGGATTCCAGCCTCTCTGGGAGGAAGGCAGCCGCTGGGGCTGCGCAGCCGGCTGGCAGCTCCGTCTAGCGGGGCCACGAGTCAAACACAATTCATGGGCTGCTCTGTGCTTGGGATGCAGCATCTATAACGGGGGCATGTCGTGCGTTCAGCTTCGGGGCGTGTGTGGGAAACAGGGTCCTTTGGCGCCATCGTGTGGCGGCGGCGGGGCGTTGCAGCACCAGAGGGCAGCGGGAGTAGAAACGTCCACAGCGCACGTCGTGTGGCTCAGTCATCGATCGCGGCGCTGCAACGCGACTGACTTTCATCCGGGTGTCTTGATCGGTTCGAACGGGGGGGGGGGGGGATTCCACTTTTTTGTGACAGCAGAGCATAGACATGTATAGAAAGGCTAGATGGCTCAAGGCGAAGTCAGCTGTGTCGTCACTTGGCGGCCATCTTGGGTCAGGAGACTGCGCTGCTGTGGACGGAAGGTGAGTGACATACGCCAACTAAAATGCTCGTAACTTGCTGAATTCTTGACGGATTTACAAACTGTTTGGTTTATTACAAACCTTATTAACGTGGCTACGATTTGTGCTGATGCCGATGTTTAAATTGTAGCTTCACGTTTTGAGAAACGCTTAACATTGCAGCGTAGCTGTGTGTTTCATGGCTGCCCTCTACTCTAAAGTGACACCACACAGTCGACATTTTCAATTATTAACAGGTTTCCTGAGACCAACAACGTTTCTTGACAACCTAATCTTTTGTCTAAATGTCATTTTGTGGATGTGGTTGTATTTATTTGCTGGCTAGCAGTGAAGAGGTCGTAAGTGAGTCACCAAGCAATTGTAAATTGGTGGGAGAGGCAGGGTTAGTCTTTCGTTTCAACATAGCTTTGAGTTACACGTGATTTCCAAGTGGTTTGGTTTCTTAAAAACATCTTTACCTTTGGATTACTTTGTTGGGTTTTTTCTGAGACAACATTACAAGATTGGCTACATATATTTGCATACATGCAGTACATAGAATCAAAATGATAATATGTTTTATACTGTATTTTAGTCCATACCCTCAGTGTTGAAGGAAATAAAGGTGCAAGGTTAACAATCATTTATATCTGACTACTATTTCTCCCATTTGTAAGGTTTCCCAAATGTAGCGAGCGCTGGAGACAGTGGGAGCGTGCCCTGAGAAGGGAAGGTTTTGTGGCTAATGACAGAACATACTGCTCTGCAGCGAACACTTCAGAAATGAAGATTTGGACGGGACAGACTATCGGATTCAAAGCTGGACCTGTTCCATCTGTCTTCAACTTCCCTGCTCATCTTCAGAGGGTACGTGTACAATTGGCCAACTAGATTACAAGGTGTTAAAGATGGATGCATCGATGTTTAAATGTGATTTAATGTCACACTTTCTGCAAGTTTAGCAATACATAAAGTGTATTACAGATCAATTGAATATTTAACTATTTTTTCAGCCGGTAGCACCAAGAAGCACAAACGCTTCAAGAAAAGCAGGAGAAAACCAGCCCATGTACCCCGAGCAGGATCAACCTCCACCTGATGTTGTGAGTATTTGTACACATGAGGAATGTCACTAACAAATACCCTAACCCTAATTAACTTCATTATATATTTATTTATTATTTATTGTTTGTTTTTTTTGTTTTTTTATGCAATGCCTTCCTCTCCAAAGGCTCTTAAGGCCAAACTTGATGCAGCCATGGCCACAGCGCATGAACTGTGGCGGGAAAAGAGCAATGCCTTGGCAAGGGTAAGGAGGGCCAAGAAGAACATGAAGGCTCTTCTGGAGGAGCTGAAAGCTAAGAACCTCATCAATGAAGAGCTGAATGACAAGCTGGAATGCTACTCAGGTAAAATAAATAATGACTTTAAATGTTTTGTCTTTTTTATGTTCTTTGTTAGACATAAAAATTACTATCAAAGGAGACTTACTAAATCACCTTTTCTAATTACATTTCAGATCTTCCGGTTCACCTCCTGTCAAGACGGGGTGCAGAGTACACCCAGGCCCAGAGAGACTTTGCGCTCACTCTCCACCTGCATGGTCCTAAGGCGTATCACTACCTGAGAGACGACCTGAAAATTCACCTTCCACATCCCAGTTCCTTGAAAAGGTATTCTTCGTCTCTAATTTCAACTACAGTAACAACTTCAGCTACAGACTGTAGTGTCATGAATAGTTAAACTTACTGATCTAAGTCGTGCTAATACATTTTGATGTTGTTGTTTTTTTAGTATGTCCAGGGTCCACAATAGGGGTGATTGGGTTAGTGGCTCATTGGGTAAGTAATTAAATGGTCAATGTCTCAATTGTGTCAAGGTGGCTGAGCTCACTGGACGCCAAACCTGGCCTCAACAAAATGATGCTGGACATGCTGGGAAAACGGCGCCAAGAAGATGAGGCCAAATATGGGGTTGTCACTCTGATGTTGGATGCGATGGCCATAAAGAAGCATGTTCAGTACGATCCACAGTCACAAACCATGTCTGGTTTTGTGGACATGGGGGATCGTATAAATCAAAGTGACATAGCTTCAGAGGCTCTTGTGTTTCTGGTCGTTGGGCTCCAAGGTTACTGGAAGGCTCCAATTGGTTACTATTTGACTAAGAGCCTAACCCCGGAAACGCAGAGTGTCTTAGTTGTGCATGCTCTGGAAGAGCTTCATCAGCGCCAGATCTTGTGACCTTAAGGCAACACCATGTGAGCCCTTGAAGACACATTTCTCCCATCCAAGAACCCGTGACAAGGTTTTTGTTATGATGGACGCTTGCCACATGTTGAAGCTGACGCGCAATATGTTGGAGGTACGTGCCTCTCTGGTTGACCATATTCAGTTGTTTATGTTTTAATTGTATGAAATCTGTGTTATCACATAATTGTGGAGAATATGCAGATTTACATTGCATGTTTGCGAGCAGTTAAAAACTGGTTATTCTGCAGGCATACAGCCCAATTTTAAGCGTCACTGGCACCATCAATTGGAAGTACATCGTTCATCTGGCCTGCATGCTGCAAATAGGGTCACTGATAATCATGTTTACTTTGGTAATCAGAAGATGAAGGTATGTTTTTATGATGATTTGCTTTGTGTTTTTATCCTGGTGCTGATGTTTGGATCTTGTAGCGCTAATTTTCTCCTCATTTGTGTATTTTATCTCAATCAAGGTCTCCCTGGCTGCTCAGGCCCGCAGTAATTCCGTGGCAGTGGCCCTGCGCACCTTGCAGGATCTGAAGGAATATGCAGTGTTGCAAGATTGTGAGGCTACAGCAGAATTTATCGAGGTAATAAAGCAAGAGATCTGCATCACAATCCAAAGTCATTTCCAAATATTCTACTGTTCTTATGAACATTTGAGTGATTAATTGCTTTAATTCTGTTGGAATTTATGGCATTTATTACAGGTGACAGATTCCAGATTTTAAGATTTCACAAAAACATGACAACACAACACTTGTAGATCTACTATTTTGGTTGTTAATGTGTACAGAATATATAATTGGTGTATCAGTATCAAAAAAGTATCCTCAAGTCTAACAATATGCAAGCACATATGTACAGTATGAGCTTTTTGTACTTACCGCAACTCATAATTAGCCCAGGAACACCCCCATCTCAGGTTTAAATATCAAATTATTCAGACTTAGATGTATACTATGATACGTTAAACTCAGTTAAGGTGATGATTTCAGTGCTTCCAGTCACTTAAGATATTTGTTTATAGATAACGGACAGGCTGTTCGATATCTTGAACAGCCGCAATCCCAGAGGCAGAGGGTTCAAAGCCCCACTTGGTTCTCGGAACTGGACAAGCACCAGGGAGTTCTTGTCAAGAGCCAGGGCTTACTTGCTCGCTTTGAGGATGGGAGATGGCACACCCCTCTACCGTACAAAGAGGTCTTTAAAAAAAAAGAGAATGTTCTGTTGGTGATGCACTGATACCCCCCCCCGACACAAGTACAACTATTTAACTTTTGAGTAGTCACCAATATCCACTACAGATTCTTAATTATAATGTAATAATCATAATGAGACTTTATATTTGAATACCAATAGTTCATCACTACGGGTTTCAGTGCATCCCTAGTCTATGAGGTTGTCCGGATATCTAATTCTCTGCTATCTTCTGCATCATGTTCAGATGCTCTGTCCTCCTCCTGTCTGCATCGCGTTCAAAAGATGCTCTGTCCTGTCTGAGTTCATGAGATGGCCCACTCTTCAAGTGGTACATATTGTTTTATAATTCATATGATAATGTATTTACTTGTCTGTGAATTAGTCTCTGTTGCAATTCTCTTCTTTGTTTTTGAAGGTTGCTCTCTGTCCTCGGCTTTGTCATAAACATTGACACATTGATGGCGATGATTCCCGTGCTCCTCGAAGGACAGCGATATGTCCTGACGTACCGATTCAGCCAGGACCACTTGGAGCTTCTTTTCAACTCATCAGAGCATCCGGTAGAGTTCATATTTACCAGCCACATAAAGTGTCAGCATGTGCTCTTATAGCTTTCACATATACAGTATCTGGAGTTGTCAGAAAAACTATTTAGAGTATTTAGAATGTCTGTGTGTTTGCATAAATATTGTTTTGAATGTGGCTGGAATAACAACCCTAACGCCAGCCATTTCAAGTACATTTAGTACCGGAAGCTGATGGCCAGGTGTGGGGTTGTTAAACCAAGCAGCAAAGGCAATGTGACAGCACAGGATGACACAGAGTCCCTACCAGCTGATCAGTCTGCTGTTCCTACCGCATAGACACATCTACCAACCTGTCGGCTGTAGACATGTCCTCTGCAGAAGGAGAAGATCTCCCTTCCCCGTTTGCAGACATTCCTGCCCTTGTACAAGACCACAGCTATCTTCCCAAGAAGTTTGATGGTCTTGTGGAAAATGTGCTTGTGTACATTTCAGGTAGAGTTAGACTTTATAGTAGTATATAGCAGAGGTGTGGACTCGAGTCCTGTGACTTGGACTCGAGTCAGACTCGAGTCATGAATTTGATGACTTGAGACTCGACTCGACAAAACGTACAAAGACTTGCAACTCGACTTGGACTTGAACACCGATGACTCGTGACTTGACTTGGACTCGTGCCTTTTGACTCGAGAAGACTTGCTACTTCCCATGAAAACTGGGGGAAACATTTTCACACCACCGCGCCGCTCTGTTTATCTGCATCTGTCAAAAAAATGTGCGCCACCTGTATGCAGAGAGCGCTGCCTGCACGACATCCAATCACTGCAGTCCATTTGGCCTTATCAACGAGACAGCTCGTTCATGGTTACAAAAATCGGGATTTTTGAACCCGGATTCAGACTCCGATGGAAATCCTCGCCAACATTATGTCAACGTCCGTTTTAAAGTAGTGTAATGAGCTGAGTTAAAGTTATTAGTTAATCAGTTATGCAGATGTTGCATGTGTTCACGTTATGCTCCGTTACCAGCTGTAGTTACGCGAGACAACCCGAGTTTTGGGGAGCCGTGTATGCGGAAGTGTTCGTTCGGCGTGGTGACGGCCAACAGTGACCGAAGTTGAGTTGTTTTATATAAATAAATGCAGCGGAGTTGCAAGCCAGTCATCGCCTCCTTATTTACGCTGCAGCATTGGGGTGAGCGTTACAGCACTATAACACAGTCACAGTCCATCCACCATTACCCTTCCCTTCGTAGTCTAGGTCTGTGAGGCAGCGCACCATCACCCAGGGTTCCCCGTCCCCACTATAATAAAATGACTTGAATTGACTCGAAAATAAAATGTTACGACTTGTGACTCGACTTGAGACTTGTTGGCTTTGACTTGTGACTCGACTTGGGACTTGCTTCATCATTGACTCGACTTGACTCGGGACTCGAGGGCAATGACTTGAGACTTGCTTGTGACTTGCATAACAGTGACTTGCTCCCACCTCTGGTATATAGTATTTAGCCTATAACTAATTCATTTCCCCATGCTTATTAATTAAAAAAAGTCATTATAATGTGAATCTGTCCACCATTGATTTCAGGATTTGTGGTGCGACGCACACTAAAAAAGCTTTCCTGTGATGTCTGCCGGGCAAGCCTGTTGATGGATGCTGAATCTGCCAGTAAGGACCAGAGCTACCATCTGCTGACGCTGAAAAACAATGTAGGTCTTGTCATCCCATCAGCAGGCACCGTGAAGGTCGTCAGGGCAGCAGAGTGGGTTGTTCGGCAGGCAGTAGCAGATTCCAGGAGATCGCAACCCATCAAACTGTTGGAGGTCCTCTACGTGGTGAGGAAGAGGATAAGTGGAGAGGATGTGTTTTTGCTCGGGGAGCACGTCACTGACACGCGATATGGCATTGACAGTCACCACCATACACTCTTGACTCTGGTTGTGTCCCTCTTCTTCAAGCTAAGGCTGCACCACATTGCGAAAATGTCAACGCTTAGCTTGCAGAAAGACAGTGTGAGACAGAAGCTCACAAAAACTGTCCTTTTCAAAGGGCAGTAGCGCAAACTATTTGTGCACTTAAAGGATGGGTTTTCAACTGGTGGTCTGTTTAGTTTGCTACTCTTCTTTGATGTTTGCATGTGAATGAGTGGTGTATGAGTGTGTGCGTGAATGGGTGAATGTGGGGCTTTGTAAAGCGCTTTGTGCACCAAGACGGTGTAGAAAAGCGCTATGTAAGTTCAGACCATTTAAGAGAGAGGAGGAGAGGGAGGGAGCTGTATTGATTATATTGTATTGATGGAAAGAGTTTTGTGTCCAATTGTGTCTTAATGTTTTTTTTTTTTTCTAATTGTGTGCCTTTGGACCTAAGTAAAAAAACAAAGACCCATCTCTTTTCTCTTTATTTTACAGAATGGCAACTTTATATTTACAGATTTATATTATACATGAATTTACACATGTATTTAATAATGTTAGTGCAATTTTGTTTATTACTAATATTATTTCATGTTTCATGTACCTTATAAATATTGATATCATTACTGTGTGTGTGTGTATGGGTATACCTAGTGCTTTACCTGTCTAGTCTACTTAATATACTATTTTCTTAATAAACTCCGTGGCTATAATTTTTCACAAGTATGCAGTTAAATAGCCGCATCCCTGACGTTTGTGACACACCAAGCCGTTTGAAAATCGGTTGAAAATTGAGCAAAATATAGTTATTTCAGCACTACATGCACAATAGACTTTAATGTTATAACTGGACGAGCGGTCCTGTCCTAAGATGGCCGCCCTGTGACGTCGTCGGGTCCCATTGGCTCTCAGCGCCGGTAAGCCATCTAGCCTTTCTATACATGTCTATGCAGCAGAGCGCCAGGGCAATGTCGGCTGGCCGGACGTGGTAAACAGCTGGGGGGGTCTCGTCGTTTTTATTTCGGTGGTTTCAGGTCGCAGATTGGAGGGGAGCGCCCCCTAGCGGGCTGGAGGCTGCGCGCACGTCAAGTCAGCGTCAACGCCGATACGTGCTGGTTCCGGCGGAAGCGCTCCGTGTCTTGGCGTGCTGCGGAGAACTTGACGGCGGAGGAAATGCCGTGTCGTTACGCGTTTCGAACGGCAGAGGGCAGCCTGTCCATTCCGATGGCAGGGGGGGATTTTTACATGACATGACATGACATTACATGTCATTTAGCTGACGCTTTTATCCAAAGCGACTTACAATAAGTGCATTTCCACATAAAGATGCAAACTCAGAAGAACAAGTAACAAGAAAGTACAATTTTCATCAAATAAGCAGTTTCAAAACATGTTATAGAAAAGTGCCATTATAAGTACAGTTTAAGTGCTACCATTTGTTAGTGCTACAGTTTGCTAGTGTTTTAGTCAAGGTAGAGTCTAAATGGATCCGTGTGTGTCTGTGCACAGTGTGCGTGAGATTTTCAAAAAGGCTCCTTTCCCACCGGCAGAAATGATTCAAATGTTGCAAGTATTGAAAAACACGATACACTGGGACATAAGTGTTTCCTACTGAAATTTCTTTTGCGCTTCTGATTGGACAACACAAACTTCTCTGAAGTGTATTAAAGCTCCTTTTCTCCCCAAGAAGTTTGGTCCAATCTTCCTACTCCTCTGAGTGACACTTATCTCAGTCTCCTCACAGAATTTTAGGCTTTTACAGATGCAGGTCAACATTTAATTATTCATTATTGAAGAAATATTTTTTTGATTGTTTTTAATGTCATTGTTCTAAGACTTATATGTGAAATGTGATGTATAGATAGATTTCAATTATTTTTTTGGATGTGAGACACCTCTTCCTTTCGATATGGGGCACCTCTCTCTCGATATGGGGCATCATTTGGACATCACTTGGCCTGCCGAGGTCACACACGCGACTAAAAGTACGTCACTTTTGATGAAAGATAAACCACATGTAATGTAATATAATGGATTAAACCACGTGTGTGTAATGATTTAATCTACGGCTTACTGGGTGCGTTTGATGAAATCATCTAAATGGTGATACTGCAAAACAAGATCATCTTTGTTTGTGAAGAAGCTCAGCCTGTAAGATCATAAATCAATTATTGCCATTATAAATCATTTTTTGTGTAGCCAGTGAGGAAATGTCCCTCCTGAGCTACTATAGATTCAGGTCAGCCTTGGCACCTCCTACTTCCTGGTTCACCAATTAGACAGGCTGTAAAAGCTTCACGTAATGAAGCTGTGTCAGCATGCTTGTCCCTTTCGCTGTTGCACTCTGGCTTGAGAATTCCGAGAGCAGGTAGGTGGTTTTATTCTCAGTTCTTGAGCAAATGATTTGGCTGTTGGTGATCTTTCTGGTTTGTCTCCCAGCTCGTCAGGGCCCAGGTGCAGGAGGCTCAAAGTCCAGGCTGCGATTGTAAGCCACTGCTGTTTTTGCTATATTCTTTTCTGGTTTTGTCTCTTTCTTTTTGTAGTATTAGTTAAATTCCAGAAGATACTTATTGTTAAAATTGCTTCTTATTAGGAGCGCTTGAGGCTCAACAGTGTGGCTACCCAGGTGGTGGTGAGTGTGGTGATTGGGCCTCTCACCTGCACTTCACATTATCAGTAGTTTGATGGTATATTTTTTACATAATTCTTCAGTATATTCCTTAGTTTGAGCTGTATTTGTGTGGCGCATCCAAGCCAGCGAGGGCCCTGTGGCCTAGTCACCAGTAGAATTCAATTTGTTAGATGCCCATTCGGTTATTCTGGGACTTTGGTCACCCGTTGCTCCGTGTTTGTTCAATAATGAATTTTATGAGAAAAATCCACCCTGTGCTACCAGTAGTTATAAATGTCTTTCCTACAGTTAATCAACTTCTCATTCAATATACACACAATGCATTAGCCAAAAGTATTTACTTACATTTCAGTTAAATTAAATTAAACAGATTTCTCCCCCATTCTCTTATTTAGGTGAAGTAGATGGCCCCAAAAATGGAAACGGCAATGCAAAATGGATTTTAAAAAAGCAAGGCGAACCCCTGACTGCTATACACGGACCAAGATTTTTGCTATTACCTTCTTTAAATTTCAATTCAATTACTGAACTTCAGGATTTGGGGAATATTAAGATGCCAACCAGGTGTAACATGTTTGACCTTCCTTTTGTGGAGTCACCCTGTTAGGTGAGGGGGCAAAGTAACCATTCATTTTTTTTAATATTGTAGTTTTTTTTTTTTTTTTTTTTTTTTACTCATTTCTGTTTGTTCCATATGCTTTGGGCAAGAAACGTAGTGGTGGAGTACAAAAACGTCAGAAACTTGGGTTATTAACAACAATACCACAGGGACGCAGCTCTTATCGCCAACGGAAAGCTTTTAATGATTTGAATGGCTTGGTAGTCCAAAATTATGGTGCTGTATGTTCTGTAGTGTAAATTGCTTGAATTGTATGTGCGTACCCTGTAAAAATGCACTGTAAATGCACATGTCTGTGGACAGTAATTAAAACCGCTTTAAAGAACCGTCATCTTGACTGAAAATGATTTTTGTTCCACAATGACAAATGGGAGTGTTCTAAAGATTTATTTTAATGGATATTCAAAATTGTACAATGTAGTGCTGTTGTTGGAATATTGACTCTGAAATTCGAACACTTCAATGTAACCCCCACCCTCTATGTTACGGCCTTGGTGTTAAAATGTATTCCTTTTTTACAATTGTACTTTAATTTTGACTGTAGATTAATAGTTAATGTATTCTGGAATCTTGTAGGAACCACCTGCGATTGCTGATTATGGGTGGTCGACCTCAAATGACGGAACCATCCAGGTTAAAGGAAGCTTATGGATCTTGGGTAGCAGATGGGCGAGGCTTGGGCTCTTCATCCAGGTATTTATGTAATGCTTGTTAAAATGTCTTTCAACCTTAACTGTCTGCTTCCAGTATGTCCTTGTCTGTCTTTAACTTTTTGGGCTCCCTTTATCTGCTGTTTAACTATTTGATGTTCAATGTTTTAAGAATGTGTGTATTGCTGATTAATGTTGGGCTGTGTAAGGAGCTCTCAGTGTTGCCAAGATTTTTCTTGCTGCGTTCCTTATTTATGTTGTGACTTGAAACAGGGTGGTCAAGAGAACATAACGGGCTCCCTGAAGTCAAGCTAATTCTGCCTCCTGTGAGAAGTGTCGAAATGACCTCTGCCCTCCAGCTGACTTGGGGTTTTGGTGAGGTTAGTATCTTTTCCTCAGTACTGTTTTGTAACACTTGTTGGGCAGGCTGTTTGATGGCTCTAATAACATGTGCCTCTAACTGACTCCTCAGTACTGCCTTTGTTATGCTTTCAGGCAAAGTACTGTTGTGTTCTCTGGATGGTCCTACATCAACCTAAACGGCTCGTGCTTCAGGGCCTCCAAGAAGTGGTCCAGCAGCTTCAGCCTCCTGTGGACTGAGCCGTTTGAGCAAAAGTTAAGACTTTTTTTTTTTTTCCCCCAGTCTTTTTGTCATTAAAGTTGTGGCACAACTTTGATTCTATTGTATGGCCCAAAGAACTATTTTGGCTCTTTGCACTGTAACATGAAATAGTAAATGGCAAAAAATTGGTACACTAAAGTCATTTCTGCTGAATTTGTTGCCCATACTGAATGAAAATTAGTAAAGAACTTTCTGCTGCGCAAATTTATGAAGCTAATCATTTCAAGAAACTTTTACTTGCAACGATGAGGGAGGAGAAACTTCCCGAAGATACTCCGCTGCACGTATGCGCATTTTACCGCCGCAGACGTGATTTCCGTTGAGGCGGATGCTAGAAGTGTGAAGAAAGCGCTGCTCAGTCCAGAAGGTAAGTTTCAGCTACCCTTGCACGATAAAATGTTAGTTGATTTAGCAAACTTACTCTGCAATTTGCCAGTCTTAACTGTTTGCGGTGAACTTGTTTTTAAAGTCTAGCTTGAATGTTAACGGCTAGACTGTCACACATGGAATCCTCTAAAATAACATTAAATATAAATTGCCTTTCAGCAAACTGCATGCTTAATAGCAGGTTCAATGATATTTGTCAATCTTCCAGCTAACGCTTGAATTCGGTATAAATGGTTTTTATTTTTGTCTATGGTAGTGTAACGCATGATTTTGAAAGGAGCAACCTCATCAGGAAATATTCCCAGTTATCAGTTTAGCAATTTAGTAACCTTAATATGCGATATAATGTTTCACTTGGTGCTATTAAAACTTTACTCTTTATCACTTAGTTAGGCCTGACTCAAGTTAGCCAGGACCAGCCCTTGGTTAAGCTGTTGTAGGCAGACTGCCTGGGGACTTCTTAGGACACACCAAGCCCATCTTCCACCTTCCACAATAAACCAATGTTTAAATGCACATCACTAGTTCAGCTTCTTTCCAGGAGTTTTGTTTTCTCGCCTAGCAGGTCTCTATAGATCATAATTCTGTCTCTTCCTGACACCAGCTGCTGCCACCATTATTTTAAATAAAATTCATATTACTGTCATCATATGCCAACATTACCCTTTCCTAAAGTCTTTGCTCTTCCTCTCCACAGAAGCTTCTGTGGATGGTGGTTTTGATGGTGGTTGCCACTGGAGTGGTCCTGCTGTAGACTTGGCCTGCTACTTGCAATTATTTGTATCAATTCTGTTACAGGATTTGAATGTATTGTACATCCTTTACAATGTTAATTCTATACACATGACATTCATTGCAGGATTTCTATCCTGGGAGAGGGATCTTTCCAGATGGTCTCATTAAGGTCTTTCCGCCCCATTGAAGAATTTATTTGGAAGTTTTTCCTGTGTGAATACAAGCCAGGGTGCAAGGTGATGATATCTTGTCAATGTTTCACAAATTTTTCTGAATGTTTGTTGTAATGTCTTATTACTTGCAGGATGCCTTGGGCAGAAGTAGCCTTGTGAGAAAATTGCCATTGCACTGCAACCGATGGGAATTAGCTCACGGTAAGACCTGTTTCTTTTAGTGTAGTACATGTATTAACTTAATGTCCAAGAATAAAAGCATTTGACTGTAAGAAGTTGCAAACTTGTTGATTTTTTTTTTTTTCTGTCTGTGTTGAGTAATCTTGTCTTATGATTACTTGCAGGATGACTTGGGCAGCATTGGAATGTGAGAAAACTGCCACTGGGCTGCAACAGATGTGGGGTTTCGGTCTTGTGGGAGGGGTTGTTTTTAAGTGTCTTGTGGGAGGGGTTGTTTTTAAGTGTCTTGTGGGAGGGGTTGTTTTTAAGTGTCTTGTGGGAGGGGTTGTTTTTAAGTGTCTTGTGGGAGGGGTTGTTTTTAAGTGTCTTGTGGGAGGGGTTGTTTTTAAGTGTCTTGTGGGAGGGGTTGTTTTTAAGTGTCTTGTGGGAGGGGTTGTTTTTAAGTGTCTTGTGGGAGGGGTTGTTTTTAAGTGTCTTGTGGGAGGGGTTGTTTTTAAGTGTCTTGTGGGAGGGGTTGTTTTTAAGTGTCTTGTGGGAGGGGTTGTTTTTAAGTGTCTTGTGGGAGGGGTTGTTTTTAAGTGTCTTGTGGGAGGGGTTGTTTTTAAGTGTCTTGTGGGAGGGGTTGTTTTTAAGTGTCTTGTGGGAGGGGTTGTTTTTAAGTGTCTTGTGGGAGGGGTTGTTTTTAAGTGTCTTGTGGGAGGGGTTGTTTTTAAGTGTCTTGTGGGAGGGGTTGTTTTTAAGTGTCTTGTGGGAGGGGTTGTTTTTAAGTGTCTTGTGGGAGGGGTTGTTTTTAAGTGTCTTGTGGGAGGGGTTGTTTTTAAGTGTCTTGTGGGAGGGGTTGTTTTTAAGTGTCTTGTGGGAGGGGTTGTTTTTAAGTGTCTTGTGGGAGGGGTTGTTTTTAAGTGTCTTGTGGGAGGGGTTGTTTTTAAGTGTCTTGTGGGAGGGGTTGTTTTTAAGTGTCTTGTGGGAGGGGTTGTTTTTAAGTGTCTTGTGGGAGGGGTTGTTTTTAAGTGTCTTGTGGGAGGGGTTGTTTTTAAGTGTCTTGTGGGAGGGGTTGTTTTTAAGTGTCTTGTGGGAGGGGTTGTTTTTAAGTGTCTTGTGGGAGGGGTTGTTTTTAAGTGTCTTGTGGGAGGGGTTGTTTTTAAGTGTCTTGTGGGAGGGGTTGTTTTTAAGTGTCTTGTGGGAGGGGTTGTTTTTAAGTGTCTTGTGGGAGGGGTTGTTTTTAAGTGTCTTGTGGGAGGGGTTGTTTTTAAGTGTCTTGTGGGAGGGGTTGTTTTTAAGTGTCTTGTGGGAGGGGTTGTTTTTAAGTGTCTTGTGGGAGGGGTTGTTTTTAAGTGTCTTGTGGGAGGGGTTGTTTTTAAGTGTCTTGTGGGAGGGGTTGTTTTTAAGTGTCTTGTGGGAGGGGTTGTTTTTAAGTGTCTTGTGGGAGGGGTTGTTTTTAAGTGTCTTGTGGGAGGGGTTGTTTTTAAGTGTCTTGTGGGAGGGGTTGTTTTTAAGTGTCTTGTGGGAGGGGTTGTTTTTAAGTGTCTTGTGGGAGGGGTTGTTTTTAAGTGTCTTGTGGGAGGGGTTGTTTTTAAGTGTCTTGTGGGAGGGGTTGTTTTTAAGTGTCTTGTGGGAGGGGTTGTTTTTAAGTGTCTTGTGGGAGGGGTTGTTTTTAAGTGTCTTGTGGGAGGGGTTGTTTTTAAGTGTCTTGTGGGAGGGGTTGTTTTTAAGTGTCTTGTGGGAGGGGTTGTTTTTAAGTGTCTTGTGGGAGGGGTTGTTTTTAAGTGTCTTGTGGGAGGGGTTGTTTTTAAGTGTCTTGTGGGAGGGGTTGTTTTTAAGTGTCTTGTGGGAGGGGTTGTTTTTAAGTGTCTTGTGGGAGGGGTTGTTTTTAAGTGTCTTGTGGGAGGGGTTGTTTTTAAGTGTCTTGTGGGAGGGGTTGTTTTTAAGTGTCTTGTGGGAGGGGTTGTTTTTAAGTGTCTTGTGGGAGGGGTTGTTTTTAAGTGTCTTGTGGGAGGGGTTGTTTTTAAGTGTCTTGTGGGAGGGGTTGTTTTTAAGTGTCTTGTGGGAGGGGTTGTTTTTAAGTGTCTTGTGGGAGGGTTAGGGGTTAGGGTTAGGGTTAGGGTTAGGGTTAGGGTTAGGGTTAGGGTTAGGGTTAGGGTTAGGGGTTAGGGGTTAGGGTTAGGGGTTAGGGTTAGGGTTAGGGTTAGGGTTAGGGTTAGGGTTAGGGTTAGGGTTAGGGTTAGGGGTTAGGGGTTAGGGTTAGGGTTAGGGTTAGGGTTAGGGTTAGGGTTAGGGTTAGGTGAGTGAGAATGGGGTGGGGCCCCGTCCTGTAAAGACAGTTCGGGAGCCCCAAGTGCACTGTCCATCA